>NC_056726.1:978411080-978542916 GCF_019279795.1 Protopterus annectens | reverse complement strand
AGCAGTCCCTGACAAATGGGACATTAGTACACTTAGCTGCTTTATTTATCGGGCATCCCTGGGCTCCCCATGCGGTACACCTTCTCTGGGTATGACCACTGATGGTGCATTGCGGGACAAACGCGGTCTTAAGCGTATCCTTTGCTCCTTGGACGGGTACACTTAGGGCTTTGTGGGTTGTATTTGCTTCTCCGTTTAGTTGGGACGGGTACTATGTTGCATACTCTACGTGCGTTTCATTCTGCACGGGCCCTGGCTGCTGCCATTACTATTATGGGTGGACCGTGGCAGTCAGCATATTAGGTTGCTCACCGCCTGCCGGCTTAGCCACGCCTCCCGACGCATCCTACTTGGGCTCGCTCACGTACACTACGCACGTGTCTATGGTTGCGGCGCACTCTCATTACTATGCATATGGCGCTACTACGCCAGCTATTCACTGCACCGCCGGCACAGCCCTTACGCCGGCCTTGCGCCGAGCTTCATGAATCCCGGGGAATGTCATCAGACTTCTAACTTTAATAGATGTTGCAAATAAAAGGAAAAAAGAACTATCAATTATTAGCTTAGATATAGAGAAGGCATTTGATTCCTTATCTTGGTCATACTTATTTAAAGTTCTGGAAACATTCAATTTCTGTACAGATTTCATAGAATTAATAAATAGCTTATACCAAAACTCTTTATTGTATATTAAAATTGGGGCTTTTTTATCTAACAAAATTCAAATACTAAAAGGAACTAAGCAAGGTTGCCCTTTGTCACCTCTGCTATTTGCATTGTCAGTGGAGCCATTTACAAATTACATAAGAAATAATAATAACATAAATAGTTTTATTGTTAATTCAAATTATACTTCTAAAATACAATTATTTGCGGACGATATAATATTAACTATAGGAAATCTGGACTCCTCAATAAGATATATTGCAAAAGCTAAAGGGCATTCTGAGAAAATTTCAGGTCTAAAATTTAACAACAATAAAACTGAAACATTGTTAGTGAATAAAAAAGTAAATACTGAAAGGAGAAAACATAGTAATTTTAGTTGGGAAAATAACTCTCTTAAATATCTAGGAATATATATAAAACCTGTTTGGAAAGAAATTATACAACTTAATTATAGAAATTTGTTAGATATGATCAAAGAATATATAAATAAATGGAACAAAATATTCTTTACCTTTGAAGAAAAATTAACATTAATAAAATCGCATTCTACGAGAATTTCTGTTTCTTATTCAAACCATAATTATTAGCCCTCCAAAAAAAATAAATAAATAAAACAGCTCAATTCACTTCTAATTAAATTTTTATGGTTCCCACAAAAGCCGAGAATAAGATATGATTGGCACAATAGAGAATGGGAAAAAGGTGGAATTGCATTCCCAAATTTAGAACTCTATAATGAATCAGTTATAATTCATATCATAAGCAAGTGGTTAAGTAACAAATATACTTCAAACTGGAAAAACACATGAATATTTTATTATCTAATGCTAATGAAGTAATAAACAATGACATATTTACTGAAAATAATAAAATATTTTTAGTAGTGAAAGACTCAGCGTATAAAGAAAATAAACATGAGAAGCTACCACATTGTATTATTTATATACTAAACAGTTTTAGGAAAATTATAAACAGAAATTGTATAACAAGACATTTCTTAATATTAATGTTTCCAATAGCACTCACGAAGAATTGTTTAGATTCTTTTAATATGAATAAAATAATGGAAATGAAAGGCAATGGATTAAATTATTGGCACCAGTTCCTAGGTACAAATAAAATCCATGACACAACAAGCCTTATAGCCAGGTATAACATAAATCAAGATAATTGGTTAAATATTCAAATCTTCAGGGAACATCTAATAAAGGAATTTCAAAGGAGCCAAGTGACTAACATTTTATTACAGCCTAAAATAATCTTTCTTTTATGTGAATTAAATTCAACACAATATAACATGGGGTTTCCGTTATCTAAGATATACAAGACATTAAGAGCAGACGTAAAACAACCTGAAGATTCCTTATGGAGTTATATAGAAAGCACGAACAAATTTAATTTTTCTGAAAATTATAAATTATTAACACTCAGGTCAATTAAATACACAACATCATTGCCATATTGGAAATATTTACTTGGAAATTTATGCACAGGAGTTTCTTTACTCCACAGAAAATTGCTATATTATCAAATAAAACTGGTCATAATTGTTGGAGATGTGATGAGAGTCTCTCTGCTGATTGGATACATATGTTCCTTGAATGCAGAATGGTTACCCCATTTTGGCAGAAATTTAGAGACTTTATAAAGGCATTGTGGACAAATAAGTGCATAATAACAGATGCACTTTTATTGTTTAATGCTTCAATACCAGATTATATACCAAAAACACAAGTGCATTTTCTCTGGTCTCTTCTGGTAATAGCAAGGAAAAACATCACTTCAAACTGGAAAAGCAAAAAAATTGTATATTTTACTGAATTTACATTATTGGCCACAACTGTATGTAATAGAGAACTTCTAACTCTTGCTTCTAGAACAACAAGAATAATGCATAGAAAGTTTTCCTGGATGAAACTTAAAAAGTTATTAGATAAAATGTAATAATTCTGAACAAAGTAGAATAATGTCGTGAGCATTTTGTATATAGTTTGTTATTTAGTGTTATGTTTATGTATAATTGTTTTCATGATGTAAGAATTTCATGATTTATGAAAGTTAATAAAAAAAAAGTTTTATATTAAAAGAAAGAAATATCTGCAGGCTGTTTTGAAAAATATATATCAAGTGTTATTTGTGGAATACATTTTTCATACATTCCATTTTTTTATTTCAGGCGATGAGGATTGCAATTGGAACAGAACCATGTGCATTGAGTGCAAGCATAGGCTTGAGGGTTAGCAGAAGAGAGAGGTATGTTGATTATTTTACATATTTTTTCTTATTTGTAATTTGTAAAATATACTGTATTTCGTCATATGTCTTGAGATGTTTCTATACTTTAATAACTAAACACAATGTTGCAGAATATTGAATAAGTTTAACTGTATACCTAGTTATAAGAAGGCAGAAGCAACAATATAAAGGTTGATTGGTAGTAGGATTGTTAGTGGTGGTGGCTAAAATGATGTTTTCATCAAGGCAGGAAGTTAGATTTCCATATTTAGTTTTGTATATAGTTAAATATGTTATGATTTTTTTATTCAGCTTTATTTATCTGCTCATAACTAAATTCAATAGATATATCTGTAACATTCTAAATGTCCTCTTATAAATGTATGTCTTTAAATGTCAATGACCTTAATAATCCTATCAAAAGAGGGAGTATAGTTAAATATTTGAAACTGAATAAAGTAGATATAGGTTTCTTACAAGAAACACATAGAATTAGTAGAGACCTAGATAGAATGTCTTTTAATGGTTACATGGTCCTTGTAGAACCTCATTACCAGACCAAGAGAAGAGGTACGATGATACTATGGAGAAAAACAGTACCAATGCTTAAAGTCATTGATACATACTCAGACAAGAATGGCATGCTATGTCTGGTAGTTTGGGAGATAAACAAAATATATGTAACTTTAGTAAAGTCTTACTGGATACCTGGTTTTGGAGCAGCAACAGTGAATAAGCATCTTGAGTTAATAACTACTAAATCCAAAGGAGAAATAATGCATGCAGGAGATTTTAATTGCCTTCTTACAGAAGAAGATACTACTAAGGATGATAAATTTAGAATATCCCCTGCAGCCAAAAAGTAAAAAATTTTTATCAGTGTATTATGTCTTAGGGACATATATGATTTAAAAGAAATACACTCATTAAAATATACCCATTATTCATAGAGGTATGGTACACAAACAGTAATTGATAAAGTACTAGTTAATAATAACTTATTTTCTAAGATGCAAGAAGTTCTAATTAGCTCCTGCCCACTATCAGATCATAATGTCTTATTCTTTAAGGTTAATATCATGCCTAAGGAACTAATAACCTGGCAAAGATTACCTGTCTACATTACTACACAATGGATTTAAATAATGGCTTCTTAGTGAAATAAAATCATTTCTAGACAAAACTCGGCACGTAAAACTTTACTGCCAATCATTAGCGGACTGGAGTTCCACTGTGGCGACCCCTAACTGGGAAAAGCCGAAAGACATAACAACAATAATAACAATGAAACTTCAAAGATTATACTTTGGGACTCACTAAAATCTTATTTATATGGTAAGATCAAAAATTGGTATCTAAATAAAAGGAAACAATGGGAAAATGAATTAATACAAATACAATTAAAAATAGACAGAATAAGAACAAGTTTAAGTACCAAGGACATAAAAACTAATTCTGAATTAAAAGCACTAAGTGCTAGGTATGCAGAAATTGTAAATCATAAAGTGGCAATGAATCTAGAAAAATTCAAAATTCAATCCTATTCAGTGGACCCCAAAAACCTACATAGGTTGGCAGTCAAAGCAAAACATTTAGCTAGTATTAGTCATATAAAAGAAATTGCTGATAATACAGGGACTAAAATAAAACGTAACGGAACACAAAGAAATTTTGGAGGTTTTCAGAGTGCATTATGAAAAGTTAAATAACACACATATTGATCTAAAAACAATATACTTAAAAGTAATGTTTTTAATGAAAATATTAATAAAAGAGTAACAAAAGAACAAAACGCCAATCTGCTCAAACCAATATCATTAAATAAAATTAAAGAATGCATTCAAAATCTTAAAAACAACAAGGCTCCAGGACTAGAAGGAGTTATAGGGGAAATATATAAACTGTTTCCAGAGGATACCTTAAAGATTCTAGAGGCAACTTTTGAGGAATTTAGGAAAAATATAAATATCTTTCCTTCATGGAAGTATGCTATAATATCCCCTATTCTAAAGCAAGATAAAGACTCTAAATTACTAACATCATATCGACCTATATTTCTGCTAAATGTAGATTATAACATTTTTACCTCTATACTTACAAAAAGACTGAATCAATTTATCCCTAAAATAATAGCAGATGATCAAACAGGTTTTATTTTGAATAGGAAAGTTCAAGACAATGTCATCAGACTTCTAACTTTAATAGATGTTGCAAATAAAAGGAAAAAAGAACTATCAATTATTAGCTTAGATATAGAGAAGGCATTTGATTCCTTATCTTGGTCATACTTATTTAAAGTTCTGGAAACATTCAATTTCTGTACAGATTTCATAGAATTAATAAATAGCTTATACCAAAACTCTTTATTGTATATTAAAATTGGGGCTTTTTTATCTAACAAAATTCAAATAGTAAAAGGAACTAAGCAAGGTTGCCCTTTGTCACCTCTGCTATTTGCATTGTCAGTGGAGCCATTTACAAATTACATAAGAAATAATAATAACATAAATAGTTTTATTGTTAATTCAAATTATACTTCTAAAATACAATTATTTGCGGACGATATAATATTAACTATAGGAAATCTGGACTCCTCAATAAGATATATTGCAAAAGCTAAAGGGCATTCTGAGAAAATTTCAGGTCTAAAATTTAACAACAATAAAACTGAAACATTGTTAGTGAATAAAAAAGTAAATACTGAAAGGAGAAAACATAGTAATTTTAGTTGGGAAAATAACTCTCTTAAATATCTAGGAATATATATAAAACCTGTTTGGAAAGAAATTATACAACTTAATTATAGAAATTTGTTAGATATGATCAAAGAATATATAAATAAATGGAACAAAATATTCTTTACCTTTGAAGAAAAATTAACATTAATAAAAATGCGCATTCTACGAGAATTTCTGTTTCTTATTCAAACCATAATTATTAGCCCTCCAAAAAAAAATAAATAAATAAAACAGCTCAATTCACTTCTAATTAAATTTTTATGGTTCCCACAAAAGCCGAGAATAAGATATGATTGGCACAATAGAGAATGGGAAAAAGGTGGAATTGCATTCCCAAATTTAGAACTCTATAATGAATCAGTTATAATTCATATCATAAGCAAGTGGTTAAGTAACAAATATACTTCAAACTGGAAAAACACATGAATATTTTATTATCTAATGCTAATGAAGTAATAAACAATGACATATTTACTGAAAATAATAAAATATTTTTAGTAGTGAAAGACTCAGCGTATAAAGAAAATAAACATGAGAAGCTACCACATTGTATTATTTATATACTAAACAGTTTTAGGAAAATTATAAACAGAAATTGTATAACAAGACATTTCTTAATATTAATGTTTCCAATAGCACTCATGAAGAATTGTTTAGATTCTTTTAATATGAATAAAATAATGGAAATGAAAGGCAATGGATTAAATTATTGGCACCAGTTCCTAGGTAAAAATAAAATCCATGACACAACAAGCCTTATAGCCAGGTATAACATAAATCAAGATAATTGGTTAAATATTCAAATCTTCAGGGAACATCTAATAAAGGAATTTCAAAGGAGCCAAGTGACTAACATTTTATTACAGCCTAAAATAATCTTTCTTTTATGTGAATTAAATTCAACACAATATAACATGGGGTTTTCGTTATCTAAGATATACAAGACATTAACAGCAGACGTAAAACAACCTGAAGATTCCTTATGGAGTTATATAGAAAGCACGAACAAATTTAATTTTTCTGAAAATTATAAATTATTAATACTCAGGTCAATTAAATACACAACATCATTACCATATTGGAAATATATACTTGGAAATTTATGCACAGGAGTTTCTTTACTCCACAGAAAATTGCTATAATATCAAATAAAACTGGTCATAATTGTTGGAGATGTGATGAGAGTCTCTCTGCTGATTGGATACATAAGTTCCTTGAATGCAGAATGGTTACCCCATTTTGGCAGAAATTTAGAGACTTTATAAAGGCATTGTGGACAAATAAGTGCATAATAACAGATGCACTTTTATTGTTTAATGCTCCAATACCAGATTATATACCAAAAACACAAGTGCATTTTCTCTGGTCTCTTCTGGTAATAGCAAGGAAAAACATCACTTCAAACTGGAAAAGCAAAAAAAAATTGTATCTTTTACTGAATTTACATTATTGGCCAAAACTGTATGTAATAGAGAACTTCTAACTCTTGCTTCTAGAACAACAAGAATAATACATAGAAAGTTATCCTGGATGAAACTTAAAAAGTTATTAGATAAAATGTAATAATTCTGAACAAAGTAGAATAATGTCATGAGCATTTTGCATATAGTTTGTTATTTAGTGTTATGTTTATGTATAATTGTTTTCATGATGTAAGAATTTCATGATTTATGAAAATTAATAAAAAAAAAGTTTTATATTAAAAGAAAGAAATATCTGCAGGCTGTTTTGAAAAATATATATCAAGTGTTATTTGTGGAATACATTTTTCATACATTCCATTTTTTGATTTCAGGCGATGAGGATTGCAGTTGGAACAGAACCATGTGCATTGAGTGCAAGCATAGGCTTGAGGGTTAGCAGAAGAGAGAGGTATGTTGACTATTTTACATATTTTTTCTTATTTGTAATTTGTAAACTATACTGTATTTTGTCATATGTCTTGAGATGTTCCTATACTTTAATAACTAAACACAATGTTGCAGAATATTGAATAAGTTTAACTGTATACCTAGTTATAAGAAGCAGAAGCAACAATATAAAGGTTGATTGGTAGTAGGATTGTTAGTGGTGGTGGCTAAGATGATGTTTTCATCAAGCCAGGAAGTTAGATTTCCATATTTAGTTTTGTATATAGTTATATATGTTATGATTTTTTTATTCAGCTTTATTTATCTGCTCATAACTAAATTCAATAGATATATCTGTAACATTCTAAATGTCCTCTTATAAATGTATGTCTTTAAATGTCAATGACCTTAATAATCCTATAAAAAGAGGGAGTATAGTTAAATATTTGAAACTGAATAAAGTAGATATAGGTTTCTTACAAGAAACACATATAATTAGTAGAGACCTAGATAGAATGTCTTTTAATGGTTACATGGTCCTTGTAGAACCTCATTACCAGACCAAGAGAAGAGGCACGATGATACTATGGAGAAAAACATTACCAATGCTTAAAGTCATTGATACATACTCAGACAAGAATGGTATGCTATGTCTGGTAGTTTGGGAGATAAACAAAAGATATGTAACTTTAGTAAAGTCTTACTGGATACCTGGTTTTGGAGCAGCAACAGTGAATAAGCATCTTGAGTTAATAACTACTAAATCCAAAGGAGAAATAATGCATGCAGGAGATTTTAATTGCCTTCTTACAGAAGAAGATACTACTAAGGATGATAAATTTAGAATATGCCCTGCAGCCAAAAAGTTAAAAATTTTTATCAGTGTATTATGTCTTAGGGACATATATGATTTAAAAGAAATACACTCATTAAAATATACCCATTATTCATATAGGTATGGTACACAAACAATAATTGATAAAGTACTAGTTAATAATAACTTATTTTCTAAGATGCAAGAAGTTCTAATTAGCTCCTGCCCACTATCAGATCATAATGGCTTATTGTTTAAGGTTAATATCATGCCTAAGGAACTAATAACCTGGCAAAGATTACCTGTCTACATTACTACACAATGGATTTAAAGAATGGCTTCTTAGTGAAATAAAATCATTTCTAGACAAAACTCGGCACGTAAAACTTTACTGCCAATCATTAGCGGACGGGAGTTCCGCTGTGGCGACCCCTAACTGGGAAAAGCCGAAAGACATAACAACAATAATAACAATGAAACTTCAAAGATTATACTTTGTGACTCACTAAAATCTTATTTATATGGTAAGATCAAAAATTGGTATCTAAATAAAAGGAAACAATGGGAAAATGAATTAATACAAATACAATTAAAAATAGACAGAATAAGAAAAAGTTTAAGTACCAAGGACATAAAAACTAATTCTGAATTAAAAGCACTAAGTGCTAGGTATGCAGAAATTGTAAATCATAAAGTGGCAATGAATCTAGAAAAATTCAAAATTCAATCCTATTCAGTGAACCCCAAAAACCTACATAGGTTGGCAGTCAAAGCAAAAAATTTAGCTAGTATTAGTCATATAAAAGAAATTGCTGATAATACAGGGACTACAATAAAACATGTAACGGAACACAAAGAAATTTTGGAGGTTTCCAGAGTGCATTATGAAAAGTTAAATAACACACATATTGATCCTAAAAACAATATACTTAAAAGTAATGTTTTTAATGAAAATATTAATAAAAGAGTAACAAAAGAACAAAACGCCAATCTGCTCAAACCAATATCATTAAATGAAATTAAAGAATGCATTCAAAATCTTAAAAACAACAAGGCTCCAGGACTAGATGGAGTTATAGGGGAAATATATAAACTGTTTCCAGAGGATACCTTAAAGATTCCAGAGGCAACTTTTGAGGAATTTAGGAAAAATATAAATATCTTTCCTTCATGGAAGTATGCTATAATATCCCCCATTCTAAAGCAAGATAAAGACTCTAAATTAGTAACATCATATCGACCTATATTTCTGCTAAATGTAGATTATAACATTTTTACCTCTATACTTACAAAAAGACTGAATCAATTTATCCCTAAAATAATAACAGATGATCAAACAGGTTTTATTTTGAATAGGAAAGTTCAAGACAATGTCATCAGACTTCTAACTTTAATAGATGTTGCAAATAAAAGGAAAAAAAACTATCAATTATTAGCTTAGATATAGAGAAGGCATTTGATTCCTTATCTTGGTCATACTTATTTAAAGTTCTGGAAACATTCAATTTCTGTACAGATTTCATAGAATTAATAAATAGCTTATACCAAAACTCTTTATTGTATATTAAAATTGGGGCTTTTTTATCTAACAAAATTCAAATACTAAAAGGAACTAAGCAAGGTTGCCCTTTGTCACCTCTGCTATTTGCATTGTCAGTGGAGCCATTTACAAATTACATAAGAAATAATAATAACATAAATAGTTTTATTGTTAATTCAAATTATACTTCTAAAATACAATTATTTGTGGACGATATAATATTAACTATAGGAAATCTGGACTCCTCAATAAGATATATTGCAAAAGCTAAAGGGCATTCTGAGAAAATTTCAGGTCTAAAATTTAACAACAATAAAACTGAAACATTGTTAGTGAATAAAAAAGTAAATACTGAAAGGAGAAAACATAGTAATTTTAGTTGGGAAAATAACTCTCTTAAATATCTAGGAATATATATAAAACCTGTTTGGAAAGAAATTATACAACTTAATTATAGAAATTTGTTAGATATGATCAAAGAATATATAAATAAATGGAACAAAATATTCTTTACCTTTGAAGAAAAATTAACATTAATAAAAATGCGCATTCTACGAGAATTTCTGTTTCTTATTCAAACCATAATTATTAGCCCTCCAAAAAAATAAATAAATAAAACAGCTCAATTCACTTCTAATTAAATTTTTATGGTTCCCACAAAAGCCGAGAATAAGATATGATTGGCACAATAGAGAATGGGAAAAAGGTGGAATTGCATTCCCAAATTTAGAACTCTATAATGAATCAGTTATAATTCATATCATAAGCAAGTGGTTAAGTAACAAATATACTTCAAACTGGAAAAACACATGAATATTTTATTATCTAATGCTAATGAAGTAATAAACAATGACATATTTACTGAAAATAATAAAATATTTTTAGTAGTGAAAGACTCAGCGTATAAAGAAAATAAACATGAGAAGCTACCACATTGTATTATTTATATACTAAACAGTTTTAGGAAAATTATAAACAGAAATTGTATAACAAGACATTTCTTAATATTAATGTTTCCAATAGCACTCACGAAGAATTGTTTAGATTCTTTTAATATGAATAAAATAATGGAAATGAAAGGCAATGGATTAAATTATTGGCACCAGTTCCTAAGTACAAATAAAATCCATGACACAACAAGCCTTATAGCCAGGTATAACATAAATCAAGATAATTGGTTAAATATTCAAATCTTCAGGGAACATCTAATAAAGGAATTTCAAAGGAGCCAAGTGACTAACATTTTATTACAGCCTAAAATAATCTTTCTTTTATGTGAATTAAATTCAACACAATATAAAATGGGGTTTTCGTTATCTAAGATATACAAGACATTAAGAGCAGACGTAAAACAACCTGAAGATTCCTTATGGAGTTATATAGAAAGCACGAACAAATTTAATTTTTCTGAAAATTATAAATTATTAACACTCAGGTCAATTAAATACACAACATCATTACCATATTGGAAATATTTACTTGGAAATTTATGCACAGGAGTTTCTTTACTCCACAGAAAATTGCTATAATATCAAATAAAACTGGTCATAATTGTTGGAGATGTGATGAGAGTCTCTCTGCTGATTGGATACATATGTTCCTTGAATGCAGAATGGTTACCCCATTTTGGCAGAAATTTAGAGACTTTATAAAGGCATTGTGGACAAATAAGTGCATAATAACAGATGCACTTTTATTGTTTAATGCTTCAATACCAGATTATATACCAAAAACACAAGTGCATTTTCTCTGGTCTCTTCTGGTAATAGCAAGGAAAAACATCACTTCAAACTGGAAAAGCAAAAAAATTGTATCTTTTACTGAATTTACATTATTGGCCAAAACTGTATGTAATAGAGAACTTCTAACTCTTGCTTCTAGAACAACAAGAATAATACATAGAAAGTTATCCTGGATGAAACTTAAAAAGTTATTAGATAAAATGTAATAATTCTGAACAAAGTAGAATAATGTCATGAGCATTTTGCATATAGTTTGTTATTTAGTGTTATGTTTATGTATAATTGTTTTCATGATGTAAGAATTTCATGATTTATGAAAATTAATAAAAAAAAAGTTTTATATTAAAAGAAAGAAATATCTGCAGGCTGTTTTGAAAAATATATATCAAGTGTTATTTGTGGAATACATTTTTCATACATTCCATTTTTTGATTTCAGGCGATGAGGATTGCAGTTGGAACAGAACCATGTGCATTGAGTGCAAGCATAGGCTTGAGGGTTAGCAGAAGAGAGAGGTATGTTGATTATTTTACATATTTTTTCTTATTTGTAATTTGTAAACTATACTGTATTTTGTCATATGTCTTGAGATGTTCCTATACTTTAATAACTAAACACAATGTTGCAGAATATTGAATAAGTTTAACTGTATACCTAGTTATAAGAAGCAGAAGCAACAATATAAAGGTTGATTGGTAGTAGGATTGTTAGTGGTGGTGGCTAAGATGATGTTTTCATCAAGCCAGGAAGTTAGATTTCCATATTTAGTTTTGTATATAGTTATATATGTTATGATTTTTTTATTCAGCTTTATTTATCTGCTCATAACTAAATTCAATAGATATATCTGTAACATTCTAAATGTCCTCTTATAAATGTATGTCTTTAAATGTCAATGACCTTAATAATCCTATCAAAAGAGGGAGTATAGTTAAATATTTGAAACTGAATAAAGTAGATATAGGTTTCTTACAAGAAACACATATAATTAGTAGAGACCTAGATAGAATGTCTTTTAATGGTTACATGGTCCTTGTAGAACCTCATTACCAGACCAAGAGAAGAGGCACGATGATACTATGGAGAAAAACATTACCAATGCTTAAAGTCATTGATACATACTCAGACAAGAATGGCATGCTATGTCTGGTAGTTTGGGAGATAAACAAAAGATATGTAACTTTAGTAAAGTCTTACTGGATACCTGGTTTTGGAGCAGCAACAGTGAATAAGCATCTTGAGTTAATAACTACTAAATCCAAAGGAGAAATAATGCATGCAGGAGATTTTAATTGCCTTCTTACAGAAGAAGATACTACTAAGGATGATAAATTTAGAATATCCCCTGCAGCCAAAAAGTAAAAAATTTTTATCAGTGTATTATGTCTTAGGGACATATATGATTTAAAAGAAATACACTCATTAAAATATACCCATTATTCATATAGGTATGGTACACAAACAATAATTGATAAAGTACTAGTTAATAATAACTTATTTTCTAAGATGCAAGAAGTTCTAATTAGCTCCTGCCCACTATCAGATCATAATGTCTTATTCTTTAAGGTTAATATCATGCCTAAGGAACTAATAACCTGGCAAAGATTACCTGTCTACATTACTACACAATGGATTTAAAGAATGGCTTCTTAGTGAAATAAAATCATTTCTAGACAAAACTCGGCACGTAAAACTTTACTGCCAATCATTAGCGGACCGGAGTTCCACTGTGGCGACCCCTAACTGGGAAAAGCCAAAAGACATAACAACAATAATAACAATGAAACTTCAAAGATTATACTTTGGGACTCACTAAAATCTTATTTATATGGTAAGATCAAAAATTGGTATCTAAATAAAAGGAAACAATGGGAAAATGAATTAATACAAATACAATTAAAAATAGACAGAATAAGAAAAAGTTTAAGTACCAAGGACATAAAAACTAATTCTGAATTAAAAGCACTAAGTGCTAGGTATGCAGAAATTGTAAATCATAAAGTGGCAATGAATCTAGAAAAATTCAAAATTCAATCCTATTCAGTGAACCCCAAAAACCTACATAGGTTGGCAGTCAAAGCAAAACATTTAGCTAGTATTAGTCATATAAAAGAAATTGCTGATAATACAGGGACTAAAATAAAACATGTAACGGAACACAAAGAAATTTTGGAGGTTTTCAGAGTGCATTATGAAAAGTTAAATAACACACATATTGATCCTAAAAACAATATACTTAAAAGTAATGTTTTTAATGAAAATATTAATAAAAGAGTAACAAAAGAACAAAACGCCAATCTGCTCAAACCAATATCATTAAATAAAATTAAAGAATGCATTCAAAATCTTAAAAACAACAAGGCTCCAGGACTAGAAGGAGTTATAGGGGAAATATATAAACTGTTTCCAGAGGATACCTTAAAGATTCTAGAGGCAACTTTTGAGGAATTTAGGAAAAATATAAATGTCTTTCCTTCATGGAAGTATGCTATAATATCCCCCATTCTAAAGCAAGATAAAGACTCTAAATTAGTAACATCATATCGACCTATATTTCTGCTAAATGTAGATTATAACATTTTTACCTCTATACTTACAAAAAGACTGAATCAATTTATCCCTAAAATAATAGCAGATGATCAAACAGGTTTTATTTTGAATAGGAAAGTTCAAGACAATGTCATCAGACTTCTAACTTTAATAGATGTTGCAAATAAAAGGAAAAAAGAACTATCAATTATTAGCTTAGATATAGAGAAGGCATTTGATTCCTTATCTTGGTCATACTTATTTAAAGTTCTGGAAACATTCAATTTCTGTACAGATTTCATAGAATTAATAAATAGCTTATACCAAAACTCTTTATTGTATATTAAAATTGGGGCTTTTTTATCTAACAAAATTCAAATAGTAAAAGGAACTAAGCAAGGTTGCCCTTTGTCACCTCTGCTATTTGCATTGTCAGTGGAGCCATTTACAAATTACATAAGAAATAATAATAACATAAATAGTTTTATTGTTAATTCAAATTATACTTCTAAAATACAATTATTTTATGGACGATATAATATTAACTATAGGAAATCTGGACTCCTCAATAAGATATATTGCAAAAGCTAAAGGGCATTCTGAGAAAATTTCAGGTCTAAAATTTAACAACAATAAAACTGAAACATTGTTAGTGAATAAAAAAGTAAATACTGAAAGGAGAAAACATAGTAATTTTAGTTGGGAAAATAACTCTCTTAAATATCTAGGAATATATATAAAACCTGTTTGGAAAGAAATTATACAACTTAATTATAGAAATTTGTTAGATATGATCAAAGAATATATAAATAAATGGAACAAAATATTCTTTACTTTTGAAGAAAAATTAACATTAATAAAAATGCGCATTCTACGAGAATTTCTGTTTCTTATTCAAACCATAATTATTAGCCCTCCAAAAAAAATAAATAAATAAAACAGCTCAATTCACTTCTAATTAAATTTTTATGGTTCCCACAAAAGCCGAGAATAAGATATGATTGGCACAATAGAGAATGGGAAAAAGGTGGAATTGCATTCCCAAATTTAGAACTCTATAATGAATCAGTTATAATTCATATCATAAGCAAGTGGTTAAGTAACAAATATACTTCAAACTGGAAAAACACATGAATATTTTATTATCTAATGCTAATGAAGTAATAAACAATGACATATTTACTGAAAATAATAAAATATTTTTAGTAGTGAAAGACTCAGCGTATAAAGAAAATAAACATGAGAAGCTACCACATTGTATTATTTATATACTAAACAGTTTTAGGAAAATTATAAACAGAAATTGTATAACAAGACATTTCTTAATATTAATGTTTCCAATAGCACTCACGAAGAATTGTTTAGATTCTTTTAATATGAATAAAATAATGGAAATGAAAGGCAATGGATTAAATTATTGGCACCAGTTCCTAGGTACAAATAAAATCCATGACACAACAAGCCTTATAGCCAGGTATAACATAAATCAAGATAATTGGTTAAATATTCAAATCTTCAGGGAACATCTAATAAAGGAATTTCAAAGGAGCCAAGTGACTAACATTTTATTACAGCCTAAAATAATCTTTCTTTTATGTGAATTAAATTCAACACAATATAACATGGGGTTTTCGTTATCTAAGATATACAAGACATTAAGAGCAGACGTAAAACAACCTGAAGATTCCTTATGGAGTTATATAGAAAGCACGAACAAATTTAATTTTTCTGAAAATTATAAATTATTAACACTCAGGTCAATTAAATACACAACATCATTACCATATTGGAAATATTTACTTGGAAATTTATGCACAGGAGTTTCTTTACTCCACAGAAAATTGCTATAATATCAAATAAAACTGGTCATAATTGTTGGAGATGTGATGAGAGTCTCTCTGCTGATTGGATACATATGTTCCTTGAATGCAGAATGGTTACCCCATTTTGGCAGAAATTTAGAGACTTTATAAAGGCATTGTGGACAAATAAGTGCATAATAACAGATGCACTTTTATTGTTTAATGCTCCAATACCAGATTATATACCAAAAACACAAGTGCATTTTCTCTGGTCTCTTCTGGTAATAGCAAGGAAAAACATCACTTCAAACTGGAAAAGCAAAAAAATGTATCTTTTACTGAATTTACATTATTGGCCAAAACTGTATGTAATAGAGAACTTCTAACTCTTGCTTCTAGAACAACAAGAATAATACATAGAAAGTTATCCTGGATGAAACTTAAAAAGTTATTAGATAAAATGTAATAATTCTGAACAAAGTAGAATAATGTCATGAGCATTTTGCATATAGTTTGTTATTTAGTGTTATGTTTATGTATAATTGTTTTCATGATGTAAGAATTTCATGATTTATGAAAATTAATAAAAAAAAAGTTTTATATTAAAAGAAAGAAATATCTGCAGGCTGTTTTGAAAAATATATATCAAGTGTTATTTGTGGAATACATTTTTCATACATTCCATTTTTTGATTTCAGGCGATGAGGATTGCAGTTGGAACAGAACCATGTGCATTGAGTGCAAGCATAGGCTTGAGGGTTAGCAGAAGAGAGAGGTATGTTGACTATTTTACATATTTTTCTTATTTGTAATTTGTAAACTATACTGTATTTTGTCATATGTCTTGAGATGTTCCTATACTTTAATAACTAAACACAATGTTGCAGAATATTGAATAAGTTTAACTGTATACCTAGTTATAAGAAGCAGAAGCAACAATATAAAGGTTGATTGGTAGTAGGATTGTTAGTGGTGGTGGCTAAGATGATGTTTTCATCAAGCCAGGAAGTTAGATTTCCATATTTAGTTTTGTATATAGTTATATATGTTATGATTTTTTTATTCAGCTTTATTTATCTGCTCATAACTAAATTCAATAGATATATCTGTAACATTCTAAATGTCCTCTTATAAATGTATGTCTTTAAATGTCAATGACCTTAATAATCCTATAAAAAGAGGGAGTATAGTTAAATATTTGAAACTGAATAAAGTAGATATAGGTTTCTTACAAGAAAGACATATAATTAGTAGAGACCTAGATAGAATGTCTTTTAATGGTTACATGGTCCTTGTAGAACCTCATTACCAGACCAAGAGAAGAGGCACGATGATACTATGGAGAAAAACATTACCAATGCTTAAAGTCATTGATACATACTCAGACAAGAATGGCATGCTATGTCTGGTAGTTTGGGAGATAAACAAAAGATATGTAACTTTAGTAAAGTCTTACTGGATACCTGGTTTTAGAGCAGCAACAGTGAATAAGCATCTTGAGTTAATAACTACTAAATCCAAAGGAGAAATAATGCATGCAGGAGATTTTAATTGCCTTCTTACAGAAAAAGATACTACTAAGGATGAAAAATTTAGAATATCCCCTGCAGCCAAAAAGTTAAACATTTTTATCAGTGTATTATGTCTTAGGGACATATATGATTTAAAAGAACTACACTCATTAAAATATACCCATTGTTCATATAGGTATGGTACACAAACAATAATTGATAAAGTACTAGTTACTAATAACTTATTTTCTAAGATGCAAGAAGTTCTAATTAGCTCCTGCCCACTATCAGATCATAATGTCTTATTCTTTAAGGTTAATATCATGCCTAAGGAACTAATAACCTGGCAAAGATTACCTGTCTACATTACTACACAATGGATTTAAAGAATGGCTTCTTAGTGAAATAAAATCATTTCTAGACAAAACTCGGTACGTAAAAATTTACTGCCAATCATTTCCGGACCGGAGTTCCGCTGTGGCGACCCCTAACTGGGAAAAGCCGAAAGACATAACAACAATAATAACAATGAAACTTCAAAGATTATACTTTGGGACTCACTAAAATCTTATTTATATGGTAAGATCAAAAATTGGTATCTAAATAAAAGGAAACAATGGGAAAATGAATTAATACAAATACAATTAAAAATAGACAGAATAAGAAAAAGTTTAAGTACCAAGGACATAAAAACTAATTCTGAATTAAAAGCACTAAGTGCTAGGTATGCAGAAATTGTAAATCATAAAGTGTCAATGAATCTAGAAAAATTCAAAATTCAATCCTATTCAGTGAACCCCAAAAACCTACATAGGTTGGCAGTCAAAGCAAAAAATGTAGCTAGTATTAGTCATATAAAAGAAATTGCTGATAATACAGGGACTAAAATAAAACATGTAACGGAACACAAAGAAATTTTGGAGGTTTTCAGAGTGCATTATGAAAAGTTAAATAACACACATATTGATCCTAAAAACAATATACTTAAAAGTAATGTTTTTAATGAAAATATTAATAAAAGAGTAACAAAAGAACAAAACGCCAATCTGCTCAAACCAATATCATTAAAAGAAATTAAAGAATGCATTCAAATTCTTAAAAACAACAAGGCTCCAGGACTAGATGGAGTTATAGGGGAAATATATAAACTGTTTCCAGAGGATACCTTAAAGATTCTAGAGGCAACTTTTGAGGAATTTAGGAAAAATGTAAATATCTTTCCTTCATGGAAGTATGCTATAATATCCCCCATTCTATTTCTGCTAAATGTAGATTATAACATTTTTACCTCTATACTTACAAAAAGACTGAATCAATTTATCCCTAAAATAATAGCAGATGATCAAACAGGTTTTATTTTGAATAGGAAAGTTCAAGACAATGTCATCAGACTTCTAACTTTAATAGATGTTGCAAATAAAAGGAAAAAAGAACTATCAATTATTAGCTTAGATATAGAGAAGGCATTTGATTCCTTATCTTGGTCATACTTATTTAAAGTTCTGGAAACATTCAATTTCTGTACAGATTTCATAGAATTAATAAATAGCTTATACCAAAACTCTTTATTGTATATTAAAATTGGGGCTTTTTATCTAACAAAATTCAAATACTAAAAGGAACTAAGCAATGTTGCCCTTTGTCACCTCTGCTATTTGCATTGTCAGTGGAGCCATTTACAAATTACATAAGAAATAATAATAACATAAATAGTTTTATTGTTAATTCAAATTATACTTCTAAAATACAATTATTTGCGGACGATATAATACTAACTATAGGAAATCTGGACTCCTCAATAAGATATATTGCAGAAGCTAAAGGGCATTTTGAGAAAATGTCAGGTCTAAAATTTAACAAATATAAAACTGAAACATTGTTAGTGAATAAAAAAGTAAATATTGAAAGGAGAAAACATAGTAATTTTAGTTGGGAAAATAACTCTCTTAAATATCTAGGAATATATATAAAACCTGTTTGGAAAGAAATTATACAAGTTAATTATAGAAATTTGTTAGATATGATCAAAGAATATATAAATAAATGGAACAAAATATTCTTTACTTTTGAAGAAAAATTTACATTAATAAAAATGTGCATTCTACCAAAATTTCTGTTTCTTATTCAAACCATAATTATTAGCCCTCCAAAAAAAATAAATAAATAAAACAGCTCAATTCACTTCTAATTAAATTTTTATGGTTCCCACAAAAGCCGAGAATAAGATATGATTGGCACAATAGAGAATGGGAAAAAGGTGAAATTGCATTCCCAAATTTAGAACTCTATAATGAATCAGTTATAATTCATATCATAAGCAAGTGGTTAAGTAACAAATATACTTCAAACTGGAAAAACACATGAATATTTTATTATCTAATGCTAATGAAGTAATAAACAATGACATATTTACTGAAAATAATAAAATATTTTTAGTAGTGAAAGACTCAGCGCATAAAGAAAATAAACATGAGAAGCTACCACATTGTATTATTTATATACTAAACAGTTTTAGGAAAATTATAAACAGAAATTGTATAACAAGACATTTCTTAATATTAATGTTTCCAATAGCACTCACGAAGAATTGTTTAGATTCTTTTAATATGAATAAAATAATGGAAATGAAAGGCAATGGATTAAATTATTGGCACCAGTTCCTAAGTACAAATAAAATCCATGACACAACAAGCCTTATAGCCAGGTATAACATAAATCAAGATAATTGGTTAAATATTCAAATCTTCAGGGAACATCTAATAAAGGAATTTCAAAGGAGCCAAGTGACTAACATTTTACTACAGCCTAAAATAATCTTTCTTTTATGTGAATTAAATTCAATACAATATAAAATGGGGTTTTCGTTATCTAAGATATACAAGACATTAAGAGCAGACGTAAAACAACCTGAAGATTCCTTATGGAGTTATATAGAAAGCACGAACAAATTTAATTTTTCTGAAAATTATAAATTATTAACACTCAGGTCAATTAAATACACAACATCATTGCCATATTGGAAATATTTACTTGGAAATTTATGCACAGGAGTTTCTTTACTCCACAGAAAATTGCTATAATATCAAATAAAACTGGTCATAATTGTTGGAGATGTGATGAGAGTCTCTCTGCTGATTGGATACATATGTTCCTTGAATGCAGAATGGTTACCCCATTTTGGCAGAAATTTAGAGACTTTATAAAGGCATTGTGGACAAATAAGTGCATAATAACAGATGCACTTTTATTGTTTAATGCTCCAATACCAGATTATATACCAAAAACACAAGTGCATTTTCTCTGGTCTCTTCTGGTAACAGCAAGGAAAAACATCACTTCAAACTGGAAAAGCAAAAAAAATTTATCTTTTACTGAATTTACATTATTGGCCAAAACTTTATGTAATAGAGAACTTCTAACTCTTGCTTCTTGAACAACAAGAATAATGCATAGAAAGTTATCCTGGATGAAACTTAAAAAGTTATTAGATAAAATGTAATAATTCTGAACAAAGTAGAATAATGTCATGAGCATTTTGTATATAGTTTGTTATTTAGTGTTATGTTTATGTATAATTGTTTTCATGATGTAAGAATTTCATGATTTATGAAAATTAATAAAAAAAAAGTTTTATATTAAAAGGAAGAAATATCTGATAGCTGTTTTGAAAAATATATATCAAGTGTTATTTGTGGAATACGTTTTTCATACATTCCATTTTTTGATTTCAGGTGATGAGGATTGCAGTTGGAACAGAACCATGTGCAATGAGTGCAAGCATAGGCTTGAGGGTTAGCAGAAGAGAGAGGTATGTTGATTATTTTACATATTTTTTGAACTCATGCATCTTCTCCCATTTACAGGCCTGTATTTTTTACTGCATGAATATTGGGGTATGTGTAATGGTTAAGGTGTTTCACTGATACACACAAGGCACAGGGTTTGATTCTTGCCTTTGATAGGGAAATTAGCCTGACTCACAATAGCCCACAAGGGCAGCTTGTCTAGTACTTACCTGTGAGCCTATCATGCCCACTGTGCATCAGTAAGGTATGTTAAATCATCCCACAGTATTTGTGCTTACAACTGTGAATAAAAATCTAACAATGTTAATGTATCACTGAGCCATTGTTTCAGCACACATTTTTTTTACTCCACAACCTGAATAATAGTTGTTTGGTGCATCTGTCATACATCATACATCTTGTTAGGTGGATGTTTTACATATAAGTGCAAGTGCTTTGATTAGTTCTTATGATATATGGGTTGGCAAACTTGCCTGTCTGTGGTGACTGATCTTCTGTTTATAACTGCTCACTCATAGAGTGATGGGCAACTGCTGTCAGTGATTACACTGCTGTTTGTAGACTGTGTGGCATGCTCTACAGTTCAGCATTAGTATTGTATCTACCTCAAATACCTTGGGTGTTTTTGGAGAAGCACAGTTTTACTCTAGGTTGACTGACACTTGGGCAGATACACATTTGTCTGCAGCAGACCCACACTGTGGGTTAACATTGGTATTTCATCTATGCCCATTCCCTTGAGTGTTTTTTAAAAGCAGTTATAGCCTAGGTTGACTGACAGTTGAGTAGATACCCATTTGATTGGGGCAGTTCAGTATCAGCAAGCATATTCACAATGTTTTGTTCTATTCAGGCTACTGATTGCTAATCGTTTTTGTATATAATGCATACAGCTGTATACATAAAATACTGTTAGCAACAGGCATATTAGATTCTCATAAGTCAACAGGTGTGTTGATTGGACATATTGCATTGTTTTTAGTGCTATACTCATTATATTGATGTATGTTCAGCCAAGTATCATGATGTCTGTCTCAGATGTTGGTCACATGGCTTTCTTATTGTCTACAATATTGCCAGATCACTTTATCCTCATTTTAATAAAGACACATTGTGGCTATTCATATAAAACATTGACAGCAGACAGTACAATATATTGATTTGAGCAGTCATACATTTTTATAAACCTAATGGCATGTATGTGTATCTACGCATATAGCATTGATCAGAAAATAATTATGTCATCCTTTTCAGGAGTATGACATATAGGCCTATAGGCAACGCTGTCCATAATAGATGTGTCTCAGTCCCTGTGTAAATTGTCATCATAATCAATAATCATATTGTGTTGTAGCATGACAATTCATGGGACTGTTCTGTGTTATAGAGATTTGCTTGTCTTTTCTGCTCTGTTTAGCAATTAATCTTTACAGAGTATGGTGCCCATGGACATTCTCCAATCTGAAGATGACAAAATGCACATGTGAGGCCAATGGCAGACTCTTCTGAGGATGATGGTGATGATGATGTTGATGACGATGTCAAGGAACGAGAACCTGCCCCTGTCTGAGCCTTCCTGCCTACACCCCGGAGGAAACATTGACATGACCATGACAGAAATGATTTCTTGGAGATCTGGGAAGTCATGACCAATGTGTTCCAAAGACTGATGAAGGACATGATGGGGACCTTCTATGAGGATATGGCATGAGCTATGCGGGATTCATTGAGGGTGATAACACATGAGATCTTTCAAGAGTCTGATCCCCATCAGGCTCATCCCTGTGATCCATATGTATTGTCTGTGTGCTCCACTTGGGTTATGCTGCTAACATTGTGATTCCCATTTCATTAATTGGACTCTGTATGCACTCTTGTGCATGCATACCATGTATCTATTATGCTTATGTGTTATTGTCGTGTGACATTTACTTCACTTTCAATGTGTGCATGACACACATTAACACATTATACTTTCCACGCACATACAACTGCCCATGCATTGTGGCAGTTAACCTGCAGATAGTGCTACAAGAGGTAGCCAGTAAAAATTTGTATTACTGGGATGACTGACAGATAACCCATCCCATGTGATATGCCTTGGATTTGTGTTTTGAATATCAGGTATGTGCAACATACAGATGTGTAATTCCACATGTTTTTTGGATGACAGTTGTCATGATGTCCCACTGTCATGATGTAGTGCTTTGTGTCATAGGTTGGCAATACTGATGCCATGTAGTATCATATAGGGGTATAGCTTGCCCACGTGCAGTCTTCCTTTTTTGACTGCATCAAGCAGCAAGGTAATATTAATCTGTACACAATGTCACACATGCATTCTTTAACATTACACTACTTATTAATGTTGAGATTTTGGCCAATTTTATACTTACCTTTCCAGTCTGTGTCACAGTTCTATATTCCACATTTTTCCCACCAAGTGACTGCGTGTAGTACAGTAAAAAGGCTTTACCAGAATTCACTCTTGTCATATCTACCATGCTTTGCTTATTTATTGTAGCTGAAATTTCTTTATTTCATTTGAGACCCTATCGTGGGAAATGCTGGCAGATAATTAAATGGCCCCTTAGTTTTTCTTTTTTAATTCCTTCTCATAAATAGACAGCAATTTCATATAAGCTAATATAACACATTTTTATACATATCAGTGTTAACTGCTTTCAGTCCCATCCATGATTTTTTGACTTGTACCAACAAGTTTGACCCCAGATCAAATTATTTTTGGTAAGATCATTTGTTTATTTAGCTACAATTGACTGACTTTCCACATCACTGACTGCAGATAATTTTGCAACACAATAGTGAAAATTTCTTTCTGTCACTTTTCCAAAGACCAAAGTGAGGCATATGATGGGCACTAGCCAATCACCTTCTTAAAACAGACTTGTAGTGTAGCCACCCTTTAGTTCTCTTAACAGCCATCCTTTGCCAGAGGATAAGAGTTCACCTGATCATTCAGTTTCTTACTTTAATATTGAAGGTTTAAGTAAATATCTGCAAAACGGACAGAATCTCTCATTCCACTGAAAGAATTCCTTCCAGGTTCTGCCACTACAGGCACAAAAGGTTTTATGTATGTATGTATGTATGTATGTATGTGTGCACGTGTGTATGCATATCTTTATATGCATTTGTTTTACAGAAAAGTCTGAGTGAGCCATGGTAGTCACTTTTTTTAGTGGTGGTCTGGTGACAAAAGCACCAGCAATGCAGACAAGTTGTTGCAAAAGCAAATATGCATCATGTAAATACAAGTGTGTTAAAAATACTTGAATATTACACTTTGACTTTATAATAATAATATACAATTTGAGAACATAAATACAATAACAGAGTACTACATAGCAAGCAGTAGAGGAAAACCACATAGGGTAATATAACATGGAGTAAATTCCTTGTTGTTCAGGTATTGTAATAATCCATCCATCCATCCATCCATCCATGCATCCATCCATGCATTCATCCATCCATCCATCCATCCATCCATCCATCCATCCATCCACAGCCCTTTTTTCCACATTTGTACATGGGGATGGGTTGTCACTTCAACAGTGACAATCATCTAGAGTCAATATTCACACCACTGGGTGGCTGTAATTACATAAATAAAAACAATTAAGCTTGCATAAGATGTAAAACTGTTGGCCTAATGTCTAACTATGTACAAAATAGTTTCAATATACAAGAAATTACTGACAGCATAGGAACACTACGGGGTTAGCAGCTTACCAAGTTTGCTGATTATTGTAAATTGGGGATGACAACCAAATCTCTTTCATATATTGGAGTTCTCAAGCAAGAATTTGATCAACAGATATTTAGAATGTTTTTCTTTGGCTTACTTTCAGTGAAATGAAATGCAGCTTAGTTTCCCCTACATAAACCAGCATCATTAATAATTAATTCATAGATCATGTTTCACTTCACTCTGAGCCCAGTCATCAGGGGAGTTGGTACAAGTGTTTATATCTACTATACTTTAACTACAATGTTTCTTTAATAGTTAGACAAATCCATCTGTCATGCACAACTTAACTTTCGTGGTATCTTTTCAAGGTCCAGAGAAGTTACAGTCCCACTTTATTCTTCTTTTATTAGGCTCATCACTGAATATAATGTCTTAATATCTTCTCAAGGACCAAAGACATTATTGTCCCATTCTATGCCTCCGTTACTAGGCTCATCACTGAATATGATGCCTGGGCATCTCCTCAAAGTCCAAGGACGTTATACCCCAGGATTCATGAAGCTTGCGCCAGGTGCAGGTGTAGCATCGGCGATCTAACAATAAATATGGCCTCCGAGCGATTCAGGTACGAGCTGTTTCCACGTGCACTACCTGCATACACCACGCCCACACAGCTCCCGGTGCATGTATGCTAAGCAGTGTAGCATGCAAATGAAGGTATATAGCGATTCAGGAAGTGGTGCAGGCATAGTGTAAGCATGCAGAAATGTAAACCAAAAAAAACGGTTTACATTTTTCAAACATAAAATCAGATCCATGACAACAAACCAAACTCACGTATTATACTGTTAATATATGCCAATGGCTAAATATATAGCCATTGGCATAAAACAACATGCACAAAATATGAAAAAGAACATTTAATATTATGCCCACACTAATGCAAAGTTAAAGCGCAGGACATCGGTGCACAAAGGGGATTGAAAGGAATATACAAAAATATAGAATAAAACTGCAGTGAAACACGTATCACGATTTCCCCAAAATAGTCAATGGCAGGCATGCTACACTATACTCATGGTGCAAGGGTTGCTAAAGGGCAGTGACAGTGTTATGTGCAGCAGCTAGGAATTAGTAGGCAATGCCATGCAAATGAGAGGAGTAATACTGAATTGCAGATTTCCCGCTGGTGTAAGGATGCACAAAACAGCGTAGCGTTATAACACCAAGGTGAGCCCTTGAGATAAAAATGACATCAAGAGGGGGGGTGTCACCATTGCTGTAAGCACATTGGAGCATTGCTAACCCAGTTTGCCTGTTGCTAAGCAAAGCTGTAGGATAGGGGTGTGTTGAAGTAGCCATAGCTTGGCTTAGCTGAGAGCACACAAGGTAACCAAATGTGCATGTGAACGTGGATGAAAACACGCTGTAAACCCGGTAAAAGGCTATGCGCAGTGCTCACCAGAGTGGAAACAGGAAGGATACGGGAAAAAGATAAACAAATGCTGCAGCATGGAAATAGGAGTACAAATGAGTAATTAACATCTAGGAACCCACAGTGGGCCATTGACAACAGCTAACAATGCTGCTAGCAGCTACCTGCAGAACAGGAAAGGGGAGGTGCCATACTGCAAAAAAACAGAACTGTCACAGCAGAACAAAGCAAAATTGCAGTAGATCAGCTACAAAACACATTTCACAACACATACCTGGGTAGGGAAAGTACAAAACAAAAAAGCCGACAGCTGGATGCATGCCTGTCAATGGGAGGGGATTTGGGTTGAAAAGTGAAATAAAGAGCAAGAGATAAATCATGGCAGGCAAGCATAATTTAACACCAAAGGCCCCACAATTGCAGTACTCACTGTAAAACCCCTAATTAAGATACCCTGCAGCTGGAATTGCACATACACATCCAATGACATCAGCAGCATCCAAAGCACAATAGTATAAAGTGTGAAAGCACCTCACACACACACTTGTGTATTCCCAAACACTCTGCACTTTTGGTGTAAACAGACAGGGAACTTTTAAAATGTACATGTTAGGGGCTGCCATAGCTTTGATTCATCAGCATGTGTTGGAGACTGAAGATGGTGTGGAGGATGATGCTGACAACCACCTCAGGCACCGGAGGAGGAGAAGAGTGTTCAGACCCAGGGTAAGCTACCAGGGGCAAAATGATCTAGAGATAGTAGAGTGTTACAGGATGGACAGGGACACCATACAGCAACTTGTTGAGCTGTGCCGGCCACGCCTCAGAGCGAGAAATAACAGAGGGGAACCCATTCCAGTGGACACGAAGGTATGTGTAAGCTTGAGAATACTAGCCACATGTACCTTCCAAAGGCCAACTGGGGATATCCTGGGGGTCTCACAGGCATCAGCATCCAGGGTACTCCACCAGTTCCTGGATGCCATGTTACCACATGCCAATGAGCACATATACTTCCCTCGAAAGCAGAAGGAGTTGGCTAGCAATATTGCGTCTCTTCCACCATGTGGCAGAATACCCGGAGGTACTGGGTGCAATAGACTGCACGCACATACACATCAAGTCACCACCTGTTGAGCAGGGTATGCACAACATAAACCACAAGGGTCAGGTCATGTGCAATGCCCAGGGCATTATCATGGATGTGTATGCTGGCAGCCCTGGAAGCTATCACGACTCCCACAACTAGCCTGCCTCAAAGCTGTATCAGGTATTTGCCAGAGGGGACATTCCTTATGGCCACCTGGTGGGGGATGCTGACTATGCACTGGAACCGTGGATGATGACTCCCATCAGAAATGCACACACACCCATGCAAGAATGCCATAATGAGGCACATGCACAAACTAGAATCATCATAGAGCATGTGTTTGGGATGCTGTAATCACGGTTTCGTTGCTTGGACATATCTGGTGGAGCCTTGCAGTACTCTCCAGGCACGTGTGCCCACATTTGCATAGTATGTGCCATGTTACACAATATGATCCTGGGAAACAGCTGCAGCAGGGACAGAATGGTTAAGGCCCTCACAGTCCAGCCCACCACCATTGCCAAGGGCCCCATAGGCACAGAGGTACTCAGACCACGAACACCCTGAGCCAGCCCCAGTAGGCAGACGGAGGTGTGCCCAGTATTCCCATGCCTTGGAAAAGAGGGAACGTATAGCACATACACTGACAGTGTAGGCACCTATGGACTGACAACTTCTCCACCTGCACATACAGTAAACATGGATGGTGCACACACAAGACCACCTGTAAATTGTCATGTATAGGTGGTCTACTGTGTGCATCCTACAGAGGCAGCTCTCAACTATTGCACACACAACTGCTATTAGCACAAGGTAAGTCAACACCTGAACAGTAAATGAAGCATGTGCTGATACTGTATGTATAGGTTTATAAGTACATAGGTAGGTATTTGGCTAACTGCCCATAGCCATTCATACACCTAGCCAAAATGTGTCAGCTGTCGCCACCCCATTGATTAACTAACTGTCTCTCTGTGGAGCAGAGCCAATTGCAAGATCCCTGGGGTGTACCCACTGTTCCCCATCCAGTCTGCAAGATGTCCCTGGAGTGTTAGTGAGGGGCTTCCTATAATGTAATCAGGGATGTTGTTCCAAAGCATGGGGAGTACCTGTGACAAGAATTTGTCACT
The DNA here is from genome assembly GCF_019279795.1 of Protopterus annectens. NCBI lineage: Eukaryota > Metazoa > Chordata > Ceratodontiformes > Protopteridae > Protopterus > Protopterus annectens. Next base: position 978,514,310 of record NC_056726.1, on the reverse strand, counting down.
CCAGCATATTCCAGTTATGGTTGTGGCAAGGTTTAGCTCATTACAGTGTGTGGCTCACTGTGACATGGATTCCCATAGGTGGAGCATATCCATTAAGCCTGACTTGGACATGGCTTTGTTGGGCAGCAAAGATCATCTCTGAGTAAACAAGATGCCACTGAGTAATGCAAGAGTTCATGCAGTCTGGCAGCATAGGACACATGTCTGAGGCCAGTAATGCTCTTGGTGAGGTATGTTTGTGGACCCTCCAGCTGTTGGATGTCTCTACTGAGGTACATCCCAAATGGGTTATCATACTCGATGATGGGATTGATGAGTGATGAGTAAAGGGGCACAATAACCTCAGTATGTCTAGATGCGAACCCTTAAGTAATCAGATGGCCTACATAGATGGATGGCCTAAGTACTCTGGAGATATGATTGTCAAAGGAGAGATCACTATCTAATGTAGTCCCCACATACCCATTACCTCATCTGTATTAAAGTGGCTGCCACTCATGTGTTAATATGTGGGTGTTTAGTTTTCCCAACATGGAATGACCATGCAGCTCATGGCCTTTAGCTGGAGGTCATGACTGTGACATCCTGTGTTGGCCTATGCAAGGCCCCTTGAAGGATGTCTGTGACAGCTGGACTGTCAATTATGGCCCCCAGTTTGCAGTAATCACCAAACACAGTCTGCTGTAGTCCATCTGTGTTTGCCTGTACTTCTGAGAAGTATATGGGGTCCCTGGACTGAGTCCTGTGGGACACCAGTTGTGACTGGTTAAGAGTTGGACCTGGAGGCTGCTAGGCTTATTATGTGGGTTCTGTCTGTAAGCCTGTTGGTAACCCAACTTGTGATGTATGGCTGTATGTACTGGCTGGTGAGTTTATAAACAATACCTGAGTAGGGAATGGTGTCATAATCCTTAGCGAGGTCCAGGTAGTATGTGTGAACTACCACATCACACACCTAAAGTCTAGGTGACTGTAAGACATCAAACAGGTTCAGTAGGCATGATCTGCACTCATCAAGCAGATCTGGGTTGGGTCGAGTGTCCGGAGGTTCCCAATATCTCTTTTAATGAGTTCCATGATGATGTGCTCCATAGCCTTGCAGACCAGGCTAGTCAGGCTTATAGGGCAATAGTTCCCAGGGTCCGTTGTGGCGCCACCTTTGTGGAGTGGGATCACTATTGCCGTGCGCCACTCTGTGCGTATGTAGCCTGTAGAGAGTCTGTGTTTGAATAGTGTGTTTAGTTGAGGAGTTAGTTCATTTGGAGCTCGTGTAAGACACAGCCTGGGACACTGTCCGGTCCCATTGAGGCTGTATTTGTGGCTTTGGATAGGGCTGTTTTATCCGGTGTGCCGGTGATTGCCAGTGCCATACATTCTTCTGGTATGGTTAAGGGCAGTTTAGGGGTTGAGAGGGGTGTGAAGTTTACACTGAACATATCTGCCAAAATGCTGGTAATATCTGTCAGTTCAGTGTATTCTGTGCCAGTCTGCGCCAACGCTGAGCAGATCTGAGAGTTCCCACTTAGGTTCTTGACATAGCTAAAGAATGCTTTGTGGTTGTCTGTAGGGCCCTTTGGAAATTGTCTTTTGAAGCTAGCCTTGGATGATTTCATGAGGGATGATAGTTTCTTGCTGATGCTGATCAGGGATGTCTGTCCTTCAAGGGATTTTGCTCTTATCTGTACTAGTTACCTCCTACTAGTGTAGAGCCTGTGTATGGCAGGGGTCCTTCAGAGCGGTCTCCTGTTCTTGGAGGAGTGAGTCTAGGTTAGACTTGGGATAGCACGATCCATGCATTCCTGCAGATGATCATAGAGTGCCTTTGTATAGTTTTCAGCATCTTGGACAGCATTGTCCATTGGTGTGGGGGCTGTGAACCATTCCACCTCGGGCATAAGCAATGTGAAGTCTGCTTTGGAACAGATTTCCACAGTGGTTTCCTTGTTTGGGGTCATGGGCGGAATATGAATATCGAGAGTGATTAGTCTATGGTCTAATCTAACCAGCATGGGGTTGACGTTGGGTGTGGAACACTGGTCGCCCATGTTGGTGATGTCCAGGTCCAATATGTTGTTCCCTCTGGTGGGGGTGTAGACCAGTTGTTCCAGGGCATTTGAGCCAAGAAATTCTAGGAAGCACTGGGCAATGGAGTTAGTACTCGAAGTTCTCCCAATTAATGTTTGGGTAGTTGACATCACCCAGTATTAGGGTGTTTGGTAGGACCCACATATTTCCCAGTGTCCCCGGAAATACGGAATGTGGGTCCTGGGTCATGGTGGGTGATCTGTAGCAAGCTACAATTTGGATTGCAGTGTTGCCCATTGTCACTTGCACTTGAATGATTTCTGATACAGCGTGCTGCACCACTAACCTGGAGGTGTGAGTATCCTTGATAAATATGGATACACCCCCACCTTTTGTGTTCCTGTCCGGGTTCTGTGGCCGAAAGGTGTGGTATGAGTTATAGCCTGGTGGTGATGGGGTGCTCTCTGGAGCATTAAACCGGGTGTTTGTTACTGCACAGATATCGATGTTCTCCATACTGAGGAGCGCCTCTAGTGTATGCAATGTGAGGTTTAGACTTCTGGCATTGAGTAGCAATACCCTCAGTTTCTTGTTACTTGTGCTATGTACGGTGGTGGGTTTGTCTTATGAGCCTTGCCTAAAAGTCCACCTTGCCTAATATCTACCTCTCTACTATTATTTGCAATCAATGACAGCTGTGCATCTGTACATGTTCTGCAAATCTGTACTGACCCTTGTTACAGGGCTGTGCCAAATGGCTATGTGCACACCTACATAGAGTGGATATTGACAGTAGAGACACACTGGGTGAACGTGTAGATTTGTGTAGCCTAACCTCTCATTGCCAGCCTAACAGCTGCTTGGAAATATGTTGACAGTACTAGTAATAAAACAGGGTGCATATCATCTTTAACTCCAGTGTGACATCTGCAGTAGGCATGTAAGATGTAGGAAACTGCAGCCCATGTGTAATAGCAACTTCATAGGTGATGGTGTACACTATCTGAATATATCCTGAATATGTCGATAGTGGCAGCAGAGTCTATTGATATTTGACTCTGTGTGGGGAGTGGGTGTCTGTGCCCAACAGAGCTCATGGTTTTGCTGGGTATGAGAGTTTATACCCAGACAAGGACACAACTCTGTTCACACCTGCATCATCTGTAATCAACTATCAGGATGTGATGTGGCCTTCAGAGGGGGAATGCTACTAAAGGTAGCCACCATGTTCCTGTAATAGCTAGTATTGCCATGCCCATAACTCAAATATTTACATGTGAGCATCACTGTCTAAAACATTTTCATAAGCAGTAAGTATACTAAATACAGTACATGGTACTTGTAGTACTGAATGCTCATACAGGCATGTCCATACTCAGCTACTGGTGTTTACTAATGTCAGCTTTGTGCATGTGGCCATCCTGGGGGAATGCAATTTCTATGCCATGTACACTGCCATACCCACCTAACACCACACCCCACACATTGCCTTGGATGCAGCTACGGGGATAATCTTGGAGGCAGTCCATACTACACCCATGACTGGACTAGACAGTCAAGAGGTGTAGGTTAACACATGCATCTCATCACCACATCCAACACATACACTTACCAGAACACAGTAAGGACACACACACACTCCACCAGATATCACACACATCCACAGAGGCCTCTAAGTATCTGGCCAAGCAAGAGGCCTCCCAAGTTGGAACAGGCAGACAACAGAATACAAAGACTGTATGACATAGTTCACATAATTGTGTCACACCTCAGAACATGTGGCTAGAAACATGGCCAACAGTACTCATTTGGGAATGCAAACCCTAGCACTATGTCACACATCAAGCTATATGAGGACAACCATACTGTCAACTGCCTATCTGCCATGATTAGCCACATACTCATACACTCCGACCACCTTTAGAACTATACACATGTCTCTGGCATATGCTATGTTGTTGTGCAGGACCTGTGATGCAGTAGCCTGGACTGCATGGAAACACATGTAGGAACTGTCAGGTCATGTAGTCCATACGGGTATGTCCCAAGGCCTGGGTAGCATTCTGCCAGTAGCCAGAATGATGCAGCAGTACAGGGACAAGGATTGTATTCCACAATCGTGACATTTACTGGTGTAATTCAGAGTATCCAGCATCTCTCTGCCTGGGATAACATGGTTGATAGACCATGATGCTTTGCCAGACAGGGTCTGTACCTGTCACCCCTGAGAATCTGGATACTGGCAACGGCCCATGCGTCCCCTATAGTGTCCTCATCATGCCAAGAAATAAACTGTGGGCCTTGCTACTCAATGATACAAATCAGGTACTCAATATGGATTCAGTTACGGCAATCTGAAACATGGAGAACATATCTGTGCAGTGAATGATATATGGTTCAACACTTTGGAGAGAACCCCTGCATGACCATGTTATAATACATACCTCCCCTCTTGGCCAACATCCTTTATTGGAACACATGGGCTACAGGTGGGTCCAGCTTCCTGAGGGATATGTACACCCCCACGCAAGTTGCACTTGCACAACGTAAGATTCATTATGCTGAGCAAATACCTTTGTGCCAAAGTGTAATCCAAATTGCACCTTGTGACAGATCATCCACCATGCCTCAGAAATCCCAACTGTCATTGTGCTGTAATGGGGAATACCAGTTGTGAGACAGGACACCATAATCATGACCACTCAGCTATCCCATTATGAACTGGGAAGACTAATCATGTACCAACACATGTGCTCAATGCATGTTGGATGTCATCAACACCAATGACCTGGATCACCATAGCCACACCAGCAGGGCTAACAGTATGCCACACATGGTCAGTCTTCAAAGCCAATGTTATGATCCTTAAGAGTGAAGTAGTGACTGCCATGGCACCCATGCAGATGTACAATGCATGTGCAAATGGGTACTACACAAATGCACTTTAGGCACTCACATATGTGCAGTGATCGTGCCATTGAAACAGAAACAGGATTCAAACAAACACAACCATGAAGGCAAACCAGTGGTACCCTGTGTTAAACTGTACCACAGAAGGTAGTAACTGTTTTAAGGGTCAACACACATGAGTGGAAGTTGATCTATGGTCAGCCTCAGTAAGATGCAGATACACCATATAATGCCATGCAATGCTACTTTGAAACTACTCATCCACATATTATGAGGCCAAACACAGAGGATTCCATAGCTGTGTCATGAAACATAATGGCAACAACAAGACCTGCTGTACTTCACAGCACTATGGCATGAGAGGTACTGCACCTATGGAAATAGCACCTGTTCAGCCAGTTAGAGTCTTGGATAACATAAACACACACTGCCCCCAACAGGTACACATTCATATATCCATGTACACTACAGACCCCCTGTAATAACAACTATGCAGGTACAAGCTGCACTCTCTAATGCCATACATACAGGCTACATAGAACCTGTCCACATTCCAGGTTATATCCTACACAAATGTCAAAACAATCTGCTCCTAACATAAACATCTCATACAATCATAGCTTCATGTCAGGCTGTGTACACACTAAATGGTGCACAGCAACAGTCATCTGTGAATGCTGTCAATATCCGAGGGACCCTGTTATGTATACAGCTGACCTGGTTGCATAACACATACTGTAACTGTGTCAGTACCTGGGTACTCTGCACAGTTGTTGTAGGGCTAGGTACAGTCCTTCAGTCAAAGGTTACTTGGTGTTGTTCCATTACATGTCATACCACATATATGGATGTGTGTTGGTGGTCTGAGAACATGGTGGTGTCTGAGGATTACATCCTAGAATGCAGCTTTTGACACTGTGACCTGCACCTGGCTCATCTGTGATGATATACGTTGAAGTACTGGTCTGTACATGTGAGTAGCCATTATGAATGTGCGGACACCACCACCTGGAGTGGTCCGTACCAGTGTTACGGCCCACATGTTTGGTTCTGAGTTATATGATGGTAGTGCTATTGTGCACAACAGAGCCATCAGCCAGGTGTTCCTCACTGCACAGATGTCAGTATTCCCCATTGTATGCGCAACAGTGAGCAGCTGTGATTACGACAGCAACACATCTAGCACTGGTTAGCATAAGCATACAATGCAATTGTCTTCTAGGTGTCAGGGTGTTATCCTGTTTTTAGGTAATTTGCCTTGGAATGGCACTGCATGGGCAAATACGATGGAGGTATTATCAACACACCCTTGAATCATGGATGTATGTGATCTGTGACAAAGACTTGTCTTCTGTCAGTCATGTCATCCCAGACTGACAGACACTGGACAACCTCGTAATTACAGCAGGACATCGGCTCACTGTGTTGGTCAGGCAGTTGCCATTCATAGCATGAAATCACTGCGAGTGGTAGTATTGTGCTTGTTATAGACTGATACATCTAAGGTGTCAGACAGCAGCAGGTGTTGTGTAGATGACCAGTGTCAGATAAATGCAGTGCAGCGTTCCTGCTAACAATGATAACTACTAACACCGGAGACCATTACAACATGTTCTGCATGTCTAACTGCATGAGCATAGCCACGGTGGCCTTCTGTGTTTAGAATCAGAGTGCACCCTAAACAGCCCTGTGCTATTAAGTGTATGAGCATGCCCAGTATAACCTTGTGTATTTAGACTCATAGTGCATTCCAAACAGCCCTGTGCTACCAAGTGTGTGAGCATGCCCAGTGACACCTTGTGTAAGTTATGTGCTACTATGTGTAGGAGCATGGCGATTGTAACCATATATAGTGATAGTAGTTGTCCATTCCACAGAAGAGCATACTCCTGTTCGGGATGGACTCCAACATTAAACACACAGGTTCACAGCTATGTACATCGTAACTGTCAGCATCCCTGTTGATGTCCACAATCCTAGAAGGTCATGATGACTGCCTTGGAATGTGTAATCTCTGTGGCGCAACTAGTAACTGTGTAGTACTGTAATAGTGATCTGTAGATAGGCAGGTGTTCTGATCCCATCACTGGTGTGTGCGTGTGTCCATCTGCCAGTAGACAGAACAATGCTTTTTAGAGTACTCACACTCCGTACGATTCCTATACTCAACTTTGGCAAGGCTGATGATGTCACCCACCTAGGAATAGTCCTCTGGGATTGCTGTGACCCAGTAATCTCGATAGAGCGTTCTGTAACTGCGCAATGCTGTAGTGTGATAAGGTAGTTAGGTTGGTGTTCTAATCCCAGACATCCCAAGTGTGAATGTGTGTGTCCGTCTTTCAGTGGACAGAACAGTGCTTTTTAGAGTACTCACACTCTGTACGATTCCTATACTCAACTTTGGCAAGGCTGATGATGCCACCCACCTAGGAATAGTCCTCTGGGATTGCTGTGACCCAGTAATCTCGATAAAATGTTCTGTAACTGCGTAATGCTGTAGTATGATAAAGTAGTTAGGTCAGTGTTCTAATCCCAGACATGCTGAGTGTGTGTGTGTGTGTGTGTGTGTGTGTGTGTGTGTGTGTGTGTGTGTGTGTGTGTGTGTGTGTGTGTGTGTCTGCCTGTCGGTGGACAGAGCAATGCTTTTTAGAGTACTCACACTCCGCATGATTCCTATATTCAACTTTGGCAAGGCTGATAATGTCACCCACCTAGGAATAGTCCTCTGGGATTGCTGTGACCCTTTAATCTCGATAGCGTGTTGTGTAACTGCGGAATGCTGTAGTGTAATAAAATAATTAGGTCGGTATTCTAATCCCAGACATGCCGTGTATGTGTGTGTGTGTGTGTGTGTGTGTGTGTGTGTGTGTGTGTGTGTGTGTGTGTGTGTGTGCGTGTGTGTGTCCGTCTGCTGGTGGACAGAGCAATGCTTTTTAGAGTACTCACACTCTGTACGATTCCTATACTCAACTTTGGCAAGGCTGATGATGTCACCCACCTAGGAATAGTCCTCTGGGATTGCTGTGACCCAGTAATCTCGATAGAGCATTCTGTAACTGCGCAATGCTGTAGTGTGATAAGGTAGTTAGGTTGGTGTTCTAATCCCAGACATCCCAAGTGTGAATGTGTGTGTCCGTCTTTCAGTGGACAGAACAGTGCTTTTTAGTGTACTCACACTCTGTACGATTCCTATACTCAACTTTGGCAAGGCTGATGATGCCACCCACCTAGGAATACTCCTCTGGGATTGCAGTGACCCAGTAATCTCAATAGCGTGTTCTGTAACTGCATAATGCTGCAGTGTGATAAAGTAGTTAGGTCAGTGTTCTAATCCCAGACATGCTGAGTGTGTGTGTGTGTGTGTGTGTGTGTGTGTGTGTGTGTGTGTGTGTGTGTGTGTGTGTGTGTGTGTCTGCCTGTCGGTGGACAGAGCAATGCTTTTTAGAGTACTCACACTCTGCATGATTCCTATATTCAACTTTGGCAAGGCTGATAATGTCACCCACCTAGGAATAGTCCTCTGGGATTGCTGTGACCCTTTAATCTCGATAGCGTGTTGTGTAACTGCGTAATGCTGTAGTGTAATAAAATAATTAGGTCGGTATTCTTATCCCAGACATGCCGTGTGTGTGTGTGTGTGTGTGTGTGTGTGTGTGTGTGTGTGTGTGTGTGTGTGTGTGTGTGTGTGTGTGTGTGTGTGTCCGTCTGCTGGTGGACAGAGCAATGCTTTTTAGAGTACTCACACTCTGTACGAGTCCTATACTCAACTTTGGCAAGGCTGATGATGTCACCCACCTAGGAGTAGTCCTCTGGGATTGCTGTGACCCAGTAATCTCGATAGCGCGTTCTGTAACTGCGTAATGCTGTAGTGTGATAAGGTAGTTAGGTTGGTGTTCTAATCCCAGACATCCCAAGTGTGAATGTGTGTGTCCGTCTGCCAGTGGACAGAACAGTGCTTTTTAGAGTACTCACACTCTGTACGATTCCTATACTCAACTTTGGCAAGGCTGATGATGCCACCCACCTAGGAATACTCCTCTGGGATTGCAGTGACCCAGTAATCTCAATAGTGTGTTCTGTAACTGCATAATGCTGCAGTGTGATAAAGTAGTTAGGTCAGTGTTCTAATCCCAGACATGCTGTGTGTGTGTGTGTGTGTGTGTGTGTGTGTGTGTGTGTGTGTGTGTGTGTGTGTGTGTGTGTGTGTGTGTGTGTGTGTGTGTGTGTGTGTCCATCTGCCGGTGGACAGAATAATGCTTTTTAGAGTACTCACACTCCGTACGATTCCTATACTCAACTTTGGCAAGGCTGATGATGCCACCCACCTAGGAATACTCCTCTGGGAATGCTGTGACCCAGCAATCTTGATAATGCATTCTGTAACTGTGTAATACTATAGTGTGATAAAGTAGTTAGGTCAGTATTCTAATCCCAGACATGCCGAGTGTGTGTGTGTCCATCTGCCGGTGGACAGAATAATGCTTTTTAGAGTACTCACACTCCGTACGATTCCTATACTCAACTTTGACAAGGCTGATGATGTCATCCACCTAGGAATACTACTCTGGGATTGCTATGATCCAGTTGTCTCAATAGCACGTTCTGTAATGCTGTAGTGTAATAAAGTAGTCAGGTAGGTGTTCTATTCCAAGGCATAGCAGGTGTGTGTGTTTATTAGTCATATCCACTGTGTTGGTGGCTAGCCACTGGATGTGTTGAGGAACATGCTTTGTTGTTTCCCTATATAGTGGCCATAAAGGTCACAATCAGCCAAGACACAGGGTTGTCAAGACATTCCCTTACATTTGGCAATAGGCCTGGTGAGTAAAGTCAGCAACCCCAATATTACCCTGAATACAGTCTGAACCCGTGTGTCGCACAGAAACACACTTGCCTTGGGATTAACACCAGTACATAATACAGGAGTGTTTTCATTCTTGTCTAATGCTTTGGTGTCATGAGGTTTGTTCTTGAGATATATATGCTATATCTATGTATGTGTATATATATATATATATATATATATATATATATATATATATATATAGACATTGACACACATACATCTACGTGATGGAATACATGTCCTATACTGTTGAATGCTTGTGCTGGATGATATGTACATGATAACATCTGATGTATGTATGTCTGCCATGGCTTAGTGGTAAAGCACATTGTGTGTGGTGTGCAGGGTTCTGGTTTGGAGCCTTGTAGAGGCCGGTTGTTTTGTTGCCGAGCAGAACAAGGGCCATTAAATACGTTGTGAGTAAGGTGCTTTTAAACAGTTGTGTGCGGGTTTGTGCAACGGTAAGCAGTGGTTAGTTTTGGGGAGGCTCAGTATTGGTCATGTAACTATGCATTAGCAGGCAATCCTATACAAATGAGGTAAAGGATAGTGAGTCCCGGTTATCCCCAAGGTGTGAGGCAGGTCCCAAGAGTGTATGTGTATAGAGAGCTGGGTGCAGGACTCGGATATAGGTGACATCATGGGGGGGGGTGTCAGGCATACTGTACATGGATTGGAGCACTGTGGCCCAGGATTGCTCCTAGCTTAGCACGGCTAAGCTAGGGGTGTGTCTATACCTGCCTAGTACAATTGGGAGGGACAACAGCAGTAGGAGAGTAATCAAGGTGAACTAGCCGAGCTGACAGGTGATATGTATCGGAATCAGCCGATTACAGGGGCAGCCGATCAGCCCCACCCAGAACACTACTATAAACTAAGCAAACACCTTCCCCTCTGGTTTTTCCACACTCTGCACTACTGGTTTATACATGCAGGGAAATTTTAACAAACAAACCTACAAAATGTGAAGGGCTGCAGCAGGCAACATAGACCAACATGTGCAAGAGGCTGAGGGTGGTGAAGATGTGAATGCTGCCAAAAAACCCGCAGTGAGGAGACAGAGAAGAGTGTACAGACTCAGGGTAACCTACCAGGGGCTACATGAGCTGGAGATAGTGGAGCACTATAGGGTGGACAAAGACCTCCTACAGCAGATTGTTGAGCTGTGCCGGCCATACCTGACACATCAAACAGGCCAAGAGGAACCTATCCCAGTGGATACCAAAGTATGTGTAGGCCTAGGTATACTAGCCACAGGTACCTCCCAAAGCACAACTGGGGATATCATGGGGATCTCACAAGCACCAGCATCCAGAGTATTCCACCAGTTCCTGGATGCCATGTCAGCACATGCCAGTGAGCACGTATATTTCCTCAACACACATGAGGTGTTTACTGGCAATATGCGTCTCTTCCGCCAAATAGCAGACTACCCTGGGATAGTGGGTGCTATAGCCTACACGCACTTATGCATCAAAGCACTACCCAGTGAGCAGGGTAGGGCCTAAATCAACTGCAGGGGCATCCCCTCCATCAACTGCCAGGTCGTATGTGATGCCCAGGGCATTATAATGAATGTGTGTGCTGGCTGCCCTGGAAGCTATGACTATTCAGAAATATGGCATCTGACGCAGCTGTACCACAGCTTTGCCAATATGGACATCCCCTATGGTCACCTACTGAGGGATGCTGGATGCTGGGTACCCACTGGAGCCGTGGCTGATGACACCCATCAGAAATGCACACACACACCTGAACAACAACATCATAATGAGGCACACTCACAGGCCACACAAATAAAAGAGCATGTGTTTGGGATACTTGGGTTACAGTTACGGTGTATGGACACATCCGGTGGAGCCTTGCAGTATTCACCAGCTACATGCACCCAAATTGTTATGGTATGTGCTATGCTACACAATATGATCCTGTGGAAACAGCTGCAGCAGGAACAGCATGGGGCAGGGCCACACAACCCCCACCAATGCCAAGGCCTATAGAGGCACAGCGTGACTCAGAGGAGGAACAACCTGAACCTGACCCAGTAGGCGAAAGGAGGCATGCCCAGTATTACCTGGCCTTGGCAAAGAAGCAACACATAGCATATGCACTGCCACAGTAGGGACCCAGGGAATGTCACCCTCTCTGACTCGCACAGACAGTAAAAGGGATGCCAAACATGACACTACCTGTGCACAGCCATGTATAGGGAGTGTACTATGTGCACCCGACATAGGCAGCCCTCCAGCACCATCCTCAAGTCTGGCACACCCTCAAGGTAAGTAAATCAACCTACCAATTGCCAAATGTAGCAGAATGTATTGGTACCTGTAGCTAGAGTATGAATGTGAGCATGCAAGAAAATCGGGTGGCTGAATGTTAAGGCAGCAAACAGTAGGCACCCATAGTGGCACCATGACATTTGTAACACATACTGGAGTCACCATAGAAGCCTGTACTACACAGGGTGACAAAACCCACTGCTGGTAATGGGCTGAGTGTCATGTATGTCCATAAGACCCACACAAGTCTCAACCAGCTGGACAGGTGAAGACCGACATAAACAAATGCTGTATTATGGCCTCTGAATGTGCCCTATGGGTAACCCCTCCCACAGACCCACATGGACAGACTACAGCAGGCCAGGCAGTTGGATGTAGGTTGTGAAGGCTAGGAAGTCAGAAACTAATATGTTGGTAATTAAAGCTAAGATCTGTAGTACACTGGTATGCCTCTAGCCAGCACAATAGGTAAGACTATGCACTGAAATTGAGTGCCTGACATAGCAATACAGTAATAGCAAATGTTCACAAGTGTCAGGTGTGCCCCCCATCCAATGTACACCTATAGCAACAGTCAGGTGTGCCCCCCCCACTCCTGTGTAGGAATGTAGATACAGTCAGGTGTCCCCCCGCTATGCAGAAATGTAGCAACAGTCAATGCCACATGATTGATGGATACCCTGCAGACACAGTATGCTACCTGTCGGTGTATAATGCAAAGGTCAGCACCACAGTACAGACTACCTGGACATGTAACACATGCAATACAGATGGCCATACTGGGCATGCTCACACACTTGAAGGTATGAAGGCAATGTCAGTCGACAACATACTGAATGGCCATACTGGGCATGCTCACAGACTTAAACACATGAAGGCCATGTCTGCAAACACCAGTGGTCCGGACATATCTGGCGGTCACCGTTCTTAGTGCAGACACATGTCAGTATGCACCACGCCTGCCTTGCACACACAGTATATAGGAATACAGGCATATATGTAAGGACAACACACTATAATACATCAAAAGTAGGCGGACATAGATGTGTGGAAGAGGGTGACCATGACAAGGAGCTATCCGGGCCTGTCCCATCCAGCACACAGCCAAAGGGCCCCAAACACATGCGGTGCAGATGTCATTCACTGCAGATACTAGCCACCTGTATCTGTCAGCATGTCAGACTATGTGGTGCATGTGCCAGCTGTGCAACATGACTGCACAGGGAAGTAGTCATCTAGTAGCTGTATACATGTACCTGTGACATATGGCCCTTTGTGCGCCCGCATGTGGCATGTCAACCCCTACATGACTGAGTTATGGTCCATGCACACACTGCCCTTCCCATAGCAGTATTATGACAAGCCTGCTGAGGTCATCCATTGTGATATACACCTTTGGGAGAGCTGCAGCTCAATAATCTCCATGGCACAGCCCATAACTGCATACTGCTGTAGTGTTATACTAGTTTGGTAGTAGTTCTAACCCAGACTTGCCAATTGTCTATGTGAATGTGTGCACTTCTGTCTGTCTCAAACTGTGTAGAGAGAAATGGTTTATAGGCTACCCCACAGTCCGTACAAATCATATACTTACCTTTGGCAATGCTGCTGATGTCACTCACCTAGAAATACACCTCTGGGAACATCATAGACCAGTAGTCTCTGTTGTGCATTCTGTAACTGTGTATTGCTGTAGTGTGATAGAGTAGTTAAGCCAGTGTTGTGATCCCAGACTTGCCAAGTGTGTGTGTGTGTGTGTGTGTGTGTGTGTGTGTGTGTGTGTGTGTGTGTGTGTGTGTGTGTGTGTGTCCATTTGCCTGAGGACAGACCAATGCTTTAAGAGTACCCACACTCTGTGCAAGTCATATACTCACCTTTGGCAATCCTGCTGATGTCACACACCTAGAAATACACCTCTAGGAGTGCTGCAACCTGGTATTCTCTGTAGCGTGTGTTGTAAATGCATATTGCAGCAGTGTGATACACTAGGTAGGTAGGGGTTCGAATCCAGGACTGGCAGGTGTGTGTGACTGACTGTCAGAGCCTGTGTGGGGGTGGCTGTGAGTGTCTAACCACTAGACATGCTGGGGAGTGGATTTTGTAGTTTTCCTATATGGTGTCTGTCTTATGACACAATGCCCACCTCACAAGGCGTACAGATGTCAGTCAGCCATGGGACTGTGTTGGCAAGCCATACCCTTACATCTGTCAAAAGGCCTGGTGAACAAAGTATGCAACCCTACTAGTACCCGGTATATGTCCTGAACCCAAGTGTCATACACAAAACACTTGCCTAGGATATCCTGCTATGTTGCTAGTACCATGCACATTGATGACAGATAGTAGGCATGGTGTGATTGCAGTGGGCTGCAGAGGACATGACACCCTGTACAGAGGTACAATAGGCACATAACTGCAGACAATGTGCCTTCACTATATTCCCCACTGGATGCCTGCAACATATGTGGTGCCATCAAATGTGATCCACAGAGGCCATACAATCCCGTACACATGTGCCCTGTATGAACCGATACCACTGACACCAGGGAATACCTGTATCATGCTATTAATGCAGGTGCAGGGTTGATATGCTGACTATAAGCAGGTTTCACCACACCAGGCCAGTATTGGCATATCGGAGGATAACAGTCTGTGTACACAACATGTTCCTGCCATACCAGGTGCACCTGTACATGTCACTGTACAGTATTGTGGGACATGCACATTCCAGGCAAAGTCCATGTCAAGGACTATCAAACACAGACATGGCATGCATTGCAAAGCTATGGGCATACACAATGGTAACCAGGATGTCAGGGCAATTCATGCAGTAGCCATCTGTGTGGGACATTGCAGACACTAAACCCCTGTACCACACTGCACACCACTGTCAGGTGGTGTGATGCCAAGGATTACCCTTCAGCCAGCCTTGTACAGCCATCTTGCACAGCCAACCACTACATACCCATGAAGCAATGCATACATGCTTGTCAGTACTGGCACCTTGTGTCTGCATGTGGGTTATGATGCTCCCAACCACAGTCACTCCCAGTGTAACCCCCATTGGCATACCAACAGATGTCAAACATGTTCGCATGCCCTAGCCCATAGAACCTCCAGATATCCCCTGTGGTGCATGTAGTACCTGTGCATTACTGCAGTGTGGCAGACTAAGTAGTTAGGGAGTGTATTTGTGGCCCTGGCAAAGAGTGTCAATGTGAGTCCATTAGAGAGTGTGGTTGTGGTGGCAATGGCATCCATTCACGTGGACAGCCATGTGTGCTACACCTAATGTATGTCTACTGTATCTCTGTTGCACATGTCTCTCACCAACACACATATATGTTGTTACAGCACATCAATATGTCGGCTTTGTGGCAAATGTAGTAACTGCATGCACTTGTAATTGTAATGACTAGTCAGTCAGGGGTTTGACCCCTGTACTGGTAGGTGTGTGACAGATGATGCTTAGGATTTAGTCTCCAAGCCCTTCTCTAATGTACTTTGTCTGTCCCTCCCACACACTCTCTGGTGGATGTGGAAGTGTACACATGCTCAGCAGCAGCATGTGTATTGTAAGTGATGGACATTATCAGATAATGGCCTCTGCACCTGTTGCAGTCCTCCTCTAGCTGATTGCATGTGGAACAGCTGTGATAATGTTCCCATAGCCATTCGCATGATAAACACAGTACAATATCTAGGAATATCATGTTGGTGTTTGGCTATGACAGTCACTGTGAGTGGTACCTGGATGTGGTGTTTGGAAATGGCATCACAGATGATATCTGGATGTTCCTCAAACATCATACACAGTGGGAAACAGCCTAAAGACAGGAGGGTGATATGCCAGACATAACTACAGCATGTAAATGTTGCTATGCTTCATTGAGACTACTGCCTGTTTAACATGTTGTGTGTGGTAATGGCTATTCTGCATGTTTTATAACAGACATGACAGTGCTCTGTTTGTGAGGGACCCCCCCCATCTATAGGGCCATCTGTGGACTGGTCAGTGTGTGGAACCATTTGTTTCCTGTGTTACACACTGAATATACATCTGTGCACAGCAGGAGCATAGTGTGAGGATTGCTGCCAGTACATGTTGATAGGGATGTGTTGCTGCCATCACATCCCTGACTGGACATATGTCACATGAAACAGTGGCATGACACACTGTCTGGGGTTCTCAGTGGCATGCCAATAATGGGCCACTGTTCATAGCTGCAGTCACACGTCTTCTACACTTTGTACAGATGTCATGCAGTATATATGCATGTGTTGCGCTCCCTCTGCAAATGTATACCATCTGTTATGTTGGGTTGATGGTCATATCTATGCTTACTGTTGTAAGTAATCCTGAATGCTGCTGTCTATTACTAAGCCATATCTGTGTTTAAACTGCAACACCATAGGCTGTATGGGTGTGGAGGTCCCGGCAGAACCTCCTGTCCCACTTCAGCTGACCATGGCACTGGGCACCAGCACATCTGGGGCCCAGCCTTGGACCTCAACCTCTGTTAGCTCTGCACCACCTTCTGATGGTACCATCACTGAGGATGGGGCCTGTCCCCCCTAGGAGCAGGGCCAGACAGGAACATGTCCGCTGTCGTGCGGTCCCAGACGTGTTGCGTTGGGGGCTCAATAAGGGGTTCTGAAGCCAGATACGCAAGCTCAAGGGCCACATTTAAATGGTAAGGCTGCCCCTCCTGGACAGCCCCCATCACTGCCTCCTTTGCTGCTGTTTTGGTGCAGTGGTGGCTGCCCATGGCTGTGGACCTCCGTCCCACTGTTCCCACGGGCTTGTGAATGCCGAACACCCCTCTCCATCTGAGGTGTATCCCCCCACATGTGTCATATACTGACCCTGTATGCTGTCTTGTGTGAGATCCTACCCTACCTATCCTCCACGGGCATACCTACTCTCCTTCCCCCACATCCCACTCTCACCCTACGGAAACATAAGGCCAGTCGGTTCCTAGGACAACATTTGCCCCATACATAGCTGTCCATTTCACACACGTGTGCACTGGATACATGTAACCCTTATAATATGCATCAAAACATACTCCTGTTATTCTCACACCTATCCCTCAGGCACACGATCCTGGTATGCACATCACTCCTAAATGTTCCAGGTACACATGATGCGGATGACCCCATTGTATACACAACACTACCTGTCCCTCTATGGTTACCCCATTTACCTTTATCATAATGATGATGTTGCACACAGCACCTTGCAAGAGTACTTTTCTCACATAATGACTGGACAGGTACTGTTGTGTTAATGTGCATTACATGCACAGAGTGATGTATATGGCCGATGTACAACTGTTTGCATGTATGAATGACACATGTCTGTCTGAGGGAGTCTTGATATTACATGGGACAACACCACTACATAATACAGGCATCACTGGTGTTTCCCTTTTCATTCATTTGTAATGCTTTGTTGTCACATGGTATGTTCCTGATATATCTCTATATATGTATGTACCTATATGCTGGACATAAACACTCACACATACATCTACATGATGGAATAGATTCCTATACTGTTGAATGACTGTGCTGTATGATATGTTTGTGGTAAGGTCCGATGTCTGTATATCTGCCACTGCGTATTGGTAAATCACATTAGCTGTGTGCACAGGGTCCTGGTTCAGAGCCGTGCAGAGGCCATTTATTTTGTTGCAGGGCAGAACAAGGCCTTTGGATATGGAGGGATTAAGGCACATTAAAGCAGTTGTGAGTGGGTGTGCGTGGGTTTGCACGGTGTTAAGCAATGCTAACCTCTGGTTCAGTTTCTTACACTCAGTTAGCCTCTACATTGCTTTACCAGTGTAATACTCGCATACTGGCGGCCAAACAGGCTTACACCCACTTGCTCCTACACTTGCAAATGCACTGACATTGGTGCTTGCATCTGACACTCAAACCCCTGGGTGGGAGCGAGAACCATAATATTACCTTGTGATGCTTATTACATCGGACTACATGCCTACAGTATTGGGAATGGCTGTCCATTAGGCAACGGCATGCCGTTCGACTGTATGGAATTAGCGGCCTGTCCAGTGTTTTATTCATATTATTTGTGTGTTCCTCTTACAATCTGCACCCATCTGGCTGATACATGGAAACTGAGACACTTCAATACAGACATGTAACTTGGTTTTGAGACCCACATCCATCAGCCGAGTCATGTTACTGCATACCTATTATTCTATCATCTTTCTAAGATAGTCAGTGGAATATGTGCTTTCTGTCCCTATCAGACCTCTCATACAAATGGGGAAAAATGAAGACTGAATCAGGGATATGGCATAACAACATCAGGGACAAATTTAAATTATTTGTGTTATTAACTTGACACATTGACAGACTCAGAGCATATGTATTCATACACATTGTCTGAGGTACATGCTATTTATGACTCTTAATTGTTGTCATTATTCATTACATGTAATCCACCACCTTTACTCCTAATATCACTAGTTCTAGGAGGGTTTAGGAGGGACAGAGTTAGAATCTGAGTCGAAATCATGGACGTCCCTGGTAATCAGGGACAGTTCAATGGTATGGTCCCTATGTGTTCCCCCAATGGTTTACGGCCTATCCAGTGGATGTAGTCTTAGGGGTTGGAAGGTATGGGTGTCAGCTATGCCCATATCAGAATATTACTTACATCCCCGGAGTGGTCCTAATATGGCTCTGCCAGCCAACACCTGCACGCCTAGGCCCATAATCGCATACCCATAGTTCCCCCACCTGCCACTCCTCTACAGCACTCATCCTTACTGTGGGTGCAGGCGGGGTATAAACACACCATTACACACTGCCCACTCTCCCTGTGTCGGGACACATGTCTTACATCTACAGTCTGGTTTGATAAATCATTACTGGGACTGGCTCTGATCATTAATTTTTGGTGTCCCACAAGGGACATCGATATCTATGTTTCAAGATTAGAACTTGC
This sequence comes from Protopterus annectens, assembly GCF_019279795.1. Lineage (NCBI taxonomy): Eukaryota > Metazoa > Chordata > Ceratodontiformes > Protopteridae > Protopterus > Protopterus annectens. The sequence goes on along the minus strand of NC_056726.1, from coordinate 978,495,268 downwards.
AGGACTCTTCCACTGGTAGTATCCTGCTGGTGGTCTGGGAAACAGTGGTGTGTTTACCTTTATTGTGTGTCTGTATGTCTCACCAGCCTAGCTGGGGGTGGGGTGGGGGGGTGATGCTACATGTTACACATTTGTTTATTGGACCTCCCACCACCATATGCATGGCCTTTGAACATATGTTACTCATAACTGCTGTATCATATCCTAACTATATACATGTGTATATTTACTGTTTTTTATATATATATATATATATATATATATATATATATATATATATATTTACATTAATATATATATATATCTGTATATGTATGCATACATGCATATTTATATCTTGCTGTATATATATATAGATATATATATATATATACATCTGTACATATATATATATATATATATATATATATATATATATATAGATATTACATCTGTACATACTTATATACATTTCCCACGCTTACTCGCATATGCTTAGTGTGTGTTACATATGTTTACTGCTGCTTATTTGTGCTTACTTGTGCCTTATTCATTATGACAGTACCACTTTGATTGAAAGGATCTGGTTAAATATCCCATGTGATACTCAAGTTCACCTTTACATGTTATTATGTCGGTTTTACAGCAGAACGACATTCATTCCACATTGAAAATTATATGTGCTATAGTCAAAATTGAACCGTGAACGGCTGTTCATTAGCCATTAGTTACCACTACACTATTGGCGTGCTGCCTCATTTAGATGTATACCCATGGTTAATAGTTACCCGAACACACGCCTCAACACTTCACTAACACAACAGGCATCCATTCTCCAGTTGGATTCGCGGTGTGTCCACACCGGTACACGTTGGCTGCTCCCTACCCCTGTAGACCCATCCCATCAGTTGACTCACTACATGTATCCTCAGGAAACCCTAACATTTAGTCCACAAACATTGGTGACATGAGTGACCAATAGGACACTATTCACAATATATGTGTCATCCCACATGGGACACACCTGTCTTTATGTCAAGATTAGACTCTCACTTCCTTACATACTTGCTCCCATTAACATGACACTACAATGAATTAATTAGTCTGATTATATGGTAACGTACACATTACACATAAAAACTAATTATGTACGTGTTCGGCGTGATTCATTTAAAAATTGACCAGTTTATTAATTGGCATTGCTGTTGCAGGCAGATCACAAGGATAATTACCTGTCTGAGACATTCCTCACATTTGATTTATTCAGCACAGCAATGACTTTGGACATTGTACACACTTCTGCGTTTTAGCAATTTTGTCCCTTTCCTCTTATGCACTACCTATTATTCTATCTACTGTCAAGGTTTGTAAGGGCACATTCATGTGTTTATGTCTGCAAATGGAATGGATATGTTACAGGGAATGTACTTCTACATATAGATGTATGCATGTGTGTATGCATACATTCATATAACTAACTCGCTGAACTCCACGAGGTGGTCCAATTAGAACCACGCCATCCAACCATGAGACGCCTGGATCCATAATCACATACCCATGGTTCCTCGACCCCACCCGAGTTCAACATACACACAATCCATCCATTATCCAGTTGCTTTCACAGCCATGACACACCGCCACACATTGCCCTCCCCACAGCGTAAGGGGCCCTACACCTATGTTGTCCTAACACATGCATTATCATGCTCTCCCATTTAGTCCTTGAACATACCTGCCCTTGATTGTGTAATGGACGGAAGTCCAAATATGCTGTCAATTTTTGGTAGTCCCAGTGAGGACTACCATCTGATTGTTTGTAAAGTAGACTTAGCAAATCAACAATGTTACTCCCACTAGTAATACCCTGCCTGTGGTGTGAGTAGCAGTGCTTTGATCACTCCTGGCCAGCATGATATGACATATGCTGACAGCACTATATAATACCATAGTTGCTGTTGATTCCCTTCTCATCCCTTGTCTATGCTTTATTGTTACGACGTTCATTCTTCATATATATATATATATATATATATATATATATATATATATATATATTATATATCTATGTATATATATATATATATATATATATATATATATATATATATATATATATATATATCTATATATGAGTGTGTGTGTGTGTGTGTGTGTGTATATATATATATATATATATATATATATATATATATATATATATATATATATATATATATATTACATCTGTACATACTTATATATATTTCCTATGCTGGGCGCTGCTTATACCCGCACAAGCGCACTCGCATGTGCTTACTATGTGCTACATATGTTTACTGCCACTTATTTGTGCTTACTTGTGCCTTATTCATTATGACAGTACCACTTTGATTGACAGGATCTGGTTAAAAGTCCCATGCGATACTTAAGTTCACTTTTACATGTTATTTTGTCGGTTTTACAGCAGAACAACATTCATTGCACATGAAAAATGATATGTGCTATAGTCGAACTTGAACTGTGAATGCCTGCTTCTTAAGCAGATGCTCTAACCACTACACTATTGGCGTTCTGCTTCATTTATATGTATATCCATGGTTCATAGTTACCCGAACACACACCTCAATACTTCACTAACACAGTAGGCATCCATTCTCCTGTTGGGAAAACTGCACCACTACACATGCGCCATTCCCTACTGCTCTGGACCCATCCTGCATGTTGACTCACTCCAAGTATATTCAGACTTCCCAAGCCTATAATCCTGGCACATACATTCATATGATGGTCAGGGTGTTCATATGGTCATCTGGTTTTAGGCTCGTCTTACTGGGAACTGGGACTGCCCTGTACCAGTTTGAAAGTCAGACTTAGCATGTGGACAAAGTTAGTCCCACTGCTAGCATCCAACCCATGGTTAGAGATGCAGGGGGTTTGCCCACCTCTGGCTAGCTTGATATGTCAGCACTAGATAATACGGGTGTTCCGCTGATGTTTTCCTTCTCATTCATTATGAATGCTTTCTTGTGCCCATGTTCATTCTGTAAATATATATATATATATATATATATATATATATATATATATATATATATATATATATATATATATATATATATAAAATATCTGTACGTACACATGCATATACATCTACATGATTAATTACTTTGATCATACTGTTGAATGACTGTGCTGTCTGCTATGTTTGTGATAACATCAGAGTTAGGTATAACTGCCGTGGCTTAGTGGTAAATCACATTGGTTGTGGTGTGTAGGGTCCTGGCTGTCGAGCCTGGCTGAAGCAGTTTATTGTGTTGCTGGGCAGAACAAGGGCCGTTGGACAAAGGGTGAGTGCAACACTTTTCAGCAGCGGTTTTCCGTTTTGCCATGTTTAACCACCATTTCCCATCACACAAACACCTTCTGCATTCTTACTGTGATACGTCACCCCAGTTCACATTTCAATGGTATTATATCGTTATACAGCATAAAATTAGCAGGATTTGCTCGTATATGGATTACGCATTGTAAATGGTGTGTGCTGCAGTCAAACCAGCAACGTCTGCTCGATAGGCGGATGCTCTAACCACTACACTATTGCTGTGCTTCTTCATTTGCATGTATACCCATGGTTCAAAGTTACAAGAACAAACGCTGCAAAACATCACTAACACAGCAGTCATCCATTCTCTGGTCAGAACTAAACCACACCACTACACATGTGCCACTCCCTATTGCTCTAGACATGCCCCATATGTTGGCTCACTCCAAGTATATTCAGATATCCCAAGCTTATAGTCCTGGGACATACGTTCATATAAGGCTCAGAGTGTTCTATTAGCTCATCTGAATGGAGACTGGGACTGCCCTGTACCTGTTTGAAAGTCAGACTTAGACTGTGGACAAAATTAGTTTCACTGTTAGCATCCTACCTGTGGTTGGAGATGCAGGAGGTTTGCTCACTTCTGGCCAGCTTGCTATGACAGCACTAAATAATAGGGGGGGGTTCTGCTGCTGTTTTTCTTCACATTCATTATGACTGCTTTATTGTGACCATGTTCATTCTTTGTGGATATATATATATATATATATATATATATATATATATATATATATATATATATATATGAAATTGTACATACACATTCATATACACCTACATACTTATTTACATTTCCCATACTGTTGAATGACTGCCACTTACTGCTGCTCATACTCGCTTATGTCAGCTTGTAAGTTACTTAATCACCCTATATCTGATGGCCATTATTCTGGGCATCATATAAAATTAGCAGCCCTTGCATGGTTTGGACCCAGGAACAGAAACACCTTAGTCACCGGTTTGACCACTACACCATCTGTGGTACATTCTGCATGGATGGTAGTTAGGATATATGACTTTACTACAGGCATTCCACACTACTGGCAACAAATGTGACAGTCGGTTGGTGTACATATGTATAGTACATGTTAATAATGTTCATATGTTTCTGAGAGACATATGTATACATTTGCAAGTATACATATTTATAAATAGGGCACATACTTGACAACTACTTATATGCATGTATGTGTGATGTGTAGCTGTAGCTATGCATATATAAGTATGCACATTTATAGATGTATGACTACATATCTGGGGTTGTACATGGCCATGTATATGAACACCCGCATCCGGGAGGGATGTGTACCGTTTGTATACAGGGGTTGTGTGCATCATTACGACGTGAAACCATTACAGGGTATACAATTTGTGGACATGTACTATTTGGACGATGGCTTAGGGGAAGCTTCTAGGGAACATGTGAAAGGTATATATTCCCGATAATGCACATGGGGAGACATGCATCATGGTCAGGTGTTTAATCCCGGGTCTTAGGTTATGCAGGACTGGCTGGAGGCTGAGCAGGGTTGTGGACAACTAATGTTAATGCAACTTGTGTCTGGATGTCTACGGGGCTGGACATCGTGTTGTGCCACCAATTCTAATCTTTAGAACAGGCACTTATCCCATGAGGGATGTCCAAAAATTGTGGATGCCAATGACTCCCATTCTTTTGGCTATATGAAAATGAAGGAGGGTTATAGATGCATGGGATTCCTAGTTTGCAAGCCTGAGATTGCCTACTAGATGTGGGTAGGGAGCACTATGTGCAGATATGGCTGGCCAAAGCTAGCAGCCCGAGTATGGATAGGTATGGTGGACTTTCAGCAAGGTGGGGGGTGCTGTGCTGTGGAGGGGATGATGGGTATTCAATTATGTATCCAAGTGTGCAGTAGTTGGATGGCTCATTTCAGGCCAGACCGTTATGTGGGTATGAGCCAGTACCATTTCTGTACATGTGTATTGCACATTTTAATGTTCATATGTTTGTGGGATTGTGCTCTGCAGTTTGGCCTGTCAGGGTGTATTGGGGAAGTGAATGTTTGTTCTTTGGTTTCCTTTTTGATTCATCCACTGCTCCCTCGTATACCTCCAGTTCACCTATTGTACATCCGACCCAGTCTCCCCTTGGCAAATTATTACATTACCTGTCACCCCCCCCCCCCAAATTCCACAAACACACTGTTCATCCCTTCTCTGGTTGCTGGCCCATGGCACAGACAGCAGTACACATTGCGTACTCTACATATCTCTGGTACCAATATGGTTGTGAGGACAACCCTAGCATATTTGGTCTTCCACATGCTGTACTTCATGCACATAGGTACACGCAAATACTTATCTTTCATAACATGGTAGGTTGACTCGGGTAATACCCATTCATCTTTGGGCTGTCCAGACAAGGACGACTCGGACCGCGAATGGGCAGATATTGAGCAAATGCTCTGACCATTGGTAGGGTTGCCACCTTTTCAAATGGCCAAAGTGGGACATTTTCGGTACAAACATCAGATTTTACAGGCCGACACATACCCACGGTCAGTACAATGGATAGAACTTAACTTTTTTGCCTAAATGAAAGCTTATTCTTGTAGCATTTTAGTTGCTTATTCTGTTTCTTAAAACATTTAGGTATTTTAGATACAGAATAACTGATTTATGCAATTATTACATAAATATAGGAAATAATTATGTCCTACAATCTCAGGACATTTGCCATTTTTAATATTTTTTTGTCAGGACACAACTGCCCAAAGAGGGATTGTCCCTCGCAAAGTGGGACAGGTGGTAACCCTAACCATTGGGCTAGGCTTAGCAAAGGGCAGCGGCATGCAAACACGTTGTGTTTCACTTCCACTTGGTATAAAAATCAACACTACAATGAAATACGGACACAAGGTTTTAAATGTCATTATTTGAGGGATGGGGGCTCACCATTCAGCTACGTGCTTTTGTGCTTACTCCTGTGATTTTATTTTGGTGTTCGTGGAACTCTCTTGTATGATTTGCATACATTTCAGCATCCACAGACACTGACAGGAGTGATTACTATTAGATGCAGGCTGTACTAGTTAGCATTTTAGGTTGCACAACTGTAGCCGACATGTTCACACCTCCGTACAGCGCTTAAACATGCCTGTTGCACTCGTGCACGTTTCCTGTGCACATGGGCGGTGTAGCAGCGTGCCTTCATTAATATGCATATGGTGCTGCTGCGCCGTCTCTACGCCGCATGCTCAGCGCAAGGCTAACTCCGTCCTTGCACCAAGCTTCATGAATCCCGGGGATAGTCTTTCATTACTCATCCATTATTAGCCCCGAGTTTGAACACAAAGCCCTCCTTTGGTTTGTGATCCACTTAGCACCTAAAGCAACATGATCTCACTCTGTCCACATCAGAAAGATCTTGGACTTCAGTATGGTTAGCTACTATGCTAAATTAAAAGCATTGTTCCTGTACTCAATATTATACAAACACCTGATAAATTATCTCCAAGCTACAAATAACCCACCATTCTTTGAACTTCTTCATGTAGATAAAACCTAAAGGTTTATATCTGTATATTGCCATTATTTCTATCTAAACCAGATGGCCCAGCAGATAACCAAGCCAACATAAACCCATTTCTGGAATAGGCTACCTTTACATATAACGCAGACTACTTTCCCAGCAATCTTTAAAACTAGTTCACTTGGCTGGATGGGTGATTGTAAATTTTCAGCTGTGATATGTACTGAAAAGCTGCTTAATTGGGGACATTACTAGTCCCCCATCAACACTGGGTGATGCAGCTGGGCTACTCAATGGTCTTCTTGGTCATAGGCTTAGTAATAACCTATGAACGTATAAAGATACTCAATATCTTTAATAATAAAGGATTTTGTATAGGATTTTAATAAATGCATAAAATATATTTAATAATAATGCATTCTGCCTTAAGTGCCTAATGCCATGACGTAAGATGGAATAAGGATATGCCAAAGGGCAAAAATCATAGAACTTTGCCTACATCTTAGCAGCTGAGAGGTATGAACTCTGACTCCTTTCATACTGAGAGAGATTGCAACTATTTTCTAGCTAAAATATTGCCTGTAGGCCTCAAACAACAGAATTTCCTTGAGGTCAGGTCTAAGAAACATGTTTTGCCAGTAGACATTACAGATAGATTTCCCTGGTAGTTCTTGAGAAAGACTGACCTTCTCTGTGACAAACCGCATCACCTTGAGAATTCACAGTGCAATAAAATCTCCCTATAACACCCTTATTTCTGTAAAATGACCTGTCTTAATTGTAACATTCCTCCATCCCATCTAATTCCTCCACCCATTAAAAATTCAAAAAGCTCATCTTACACTGTATTTGCTACATTTCATTTGTAGTGTTTTCACTTCCTACATGGTCCTTTATTTTGTTGTTTCTTCAATGCTGAAACTATGATTGGTGTCAAATGAATTATTACAGCAAAACTATGTACTTCATAAGTTATTAATGAAACCATCTATTACCAGTCTTTTAAATGTCTTACATTCATGTGAACTGTTTGGAAACTATCTGGCTTTGTATACACATATTTATTACTGCATGTAAAAGCTAAGTCCATAATGCATCATTGTTCAATATGATATTACTATGTTAATTAATCATAGTTTAGTTTTGTTACACCAGTACTTGCTGTATGAGTCTGTTGCTTGAACAGGTTCTAGCATTCAGTTTCAGCATATGCAAAATAGTCCTCTCTACGTAAATGATTCTGTAAACATACTACCTTACTTAAGAAAACAGTTATCATACATGTCAAGTGTGACTAGTTTAACAGATCCATTATTTTAAGTATTTTAACTAAATTAAAGAAGTTTTTACACATCATCTTTCTACAAAAAAAGAAATCAAACACCACAGAGACTTAGGATTACAGCAGGATTGCTTCCCCAGGAGCAGCAATAGTTTTACCATCTTCTCTATTACCTCACTTGATCCTACCCATTTTGGCTTTGTAAAGGGCAGATCCTGCCTTTTGAACCTGGTTGACGTTTTTGAAACAGTCACTAGAGCCACTGATGAGGGCAAAGCAGTCCATACAGCCTACCTGGACTTGGCTAAGGCCTTCGACACAATACCCCACTCAGGCATCATAGACAAGCTCAACAGCTTAAACGTAAACCCTTATGTCACAAGATGGGTTGCAAACTGGCTAAAGGACAGAACCCATAAAGTCAAAATCGCTGGAGCTATGTCAGACTCAAAGCCAGTCACAAGTGGTGTCCCACAGGGCTCTGTCCTGGGACCCCTATTGTTCGGCATTTATTTCTCAGATGTGAAAGCAAACATGGGAGGGTTGTGGCTGACAAAGTTCGCAGATGACTGCAAACTAGGCGCCATAGTCGATACACCAGCTGACACATGCATTCTACAGAAAGGTCTTACTGAGACGGACAACTGGTGCCGAAGTCATGGCCTTAAACTTAATGCCAAAAAATGTATAGTCATCCCCTATGGGAAAAATAAAATACCCACAAATTATCACATAGGCAGTAACCCATTGAGTACGGAAACAGTAATCAGAGACCTGGGGACCCAAGTTGACAGTGACCTCTCATTCGACACCCACATTGCCAAAGTGGTTAGAAAGACCTTCTACCTTGCCCACCTTATCATGAAAGGATTCACATCCAGATCAAAGGAGGTCATTGTACCCCTATACTCCTCCCTTATCAGGCCCATGATTGAGTACAATGCCCCAACCTCAACCTGCAGCAGCTGGAGAGACCCCAAAAGTACCTCACCAAGAGGATCAAGGGTCTCCAACATATGTCATATTCTGCCAGACTAAAGAAACTCCAGCTCTATTCAGTAGCATACCGCCTACTCAGAGGTGATCTATGCCTGATGTACAAGGCCATGTCCAATCAGGAATTGATGGACATGCTCCATCTCAAAAAATCCAAATCCATCAGAATCACGAGAGGTAAAGATCTAAACCTCAGCACAAATATGAATAGGACATGCTGGAGGGACAGATTCATAACTCAGAGGCCTCCCACACTCTGGAACAGGATCCCAGTTCATGTTAGGCAGAGCCCCTCACTGACTCTCTTCAAGAAAAATCTTGACGAGTGGATGGGAGATCGTAGGTTTACCCCGGGGGTCATCTCTGTGTCACTACTAGACAGAGGCACAGTAAACTAAATCTATACTTTTGTACCATTACATGGGGTGGTGAAAGCCATATACACTATGGCTAGGCTTATAAATGCCCTAGGGCAGATAGCCTAGTACTAAACTATGAAACTATAAACTATGAAACTTCTAGTGACGATCATGGGAGCAGGACAGTAAGTCATAAGACAATTCATTTGTTGGCCTTTTCAAGCCCAAACTAAGCAATCTAGCAAAACTACAGTTTAACAATAAATACCAAATCTACAAGGGTTTCCTACTTAAAAGCTAGTCTGTGATTTTATCCAAGACATTATACTACATGGCTGGAAATATATCAACCTTAGTTCATTTGGCAATCAAAAAATATATATAAATATATACATATACATTTTGCATGTAAAAATCAATTTCTATTTTCATAACCTATTGTTAAAAAAGATCGCTTTCGTCTTTCTAGACTTCTTCAGGTCTGTGTACAAGAACCCTAAAAAACAATGTATAAAAATATATATATAATTGTATAATTAGTTAGTATTGTTATTACACATCATTTTGAATAAAGTGGAAAAAAGAACCAGAAAAAAAATAACAATAAGAAAAAATGTATGTATGATGACGGAAACAAAATATGCACTTAAATTACAACTGATTTAAAACGGTATTTAAAGTGCACTTTGATATATTTCCAGCCATGTAGTATAATGTCTTGGATAAAATCACAGACTTAATAATCTACTTAATAATCTGGTTAAATAAGAGGTACCACATCATTATAAATTTTTATTTAAAGTACATAAGGGTTATATATTATTATGACAGCTACTAAGCAGGGCAGGACCAGCTCGAATGTCACACTGATGGGGGAAGGGATGTGACTTTAACATGTGTACCAATAACACTTTGTTTTACAGCACAATAAACCACTCCCATGCCTGATAAAAAGTATATATATATTTAGAAAGCTTGTGAGGAAATTATTACTCTATTTTTGTTTTACTTGGATTGCTTGTCTGTGTACTTAATAAAGGATTTTCAACTGGAAACAGACTGCCTGCTTGCTTGGATTACGTTTGAATACTTAGTAATGCTGTACAATTATATATTTTCTATTATTATTTTTTGATTTGGTTTGTTTTGACTTAAGACGAGTTTAAGTTTGCTACTTCTACTACTATTGTCTGATCTGATTAATATACAGTGGTTAACTAGAAATATATGGACTGAAAATCTTCCACACAGCGAAGTTTCTTATACTGTTTCATAAATAATATATACTCATGCGCACGCACACACACACACACACACACACACACACACACACACACACACACACACACACACACACACACACATATATATATATATATATATATATATATGGCATGGTGGTTCTACTGGGAAAATGTTTAACAGAAAAAGTAAGCAGAGCTAAGGCAGTACTGAGAATAAGGTTAAATGAAGTATGTGATAGTGGGGAGCAGGAAGTTTTGTACGTGAAACTGCACAAAAAGTAAGGAAGCAAGGACTGGTCCTTTTAATATTAAATCTGCAGACCAGGTAACAGTGGTCTACCTTTTTAAAGCCTTAAAGGCATGGCATTTGTATTATAGCAGAAGTAGTACCAAAGTCTGGGGCTTGTTTGTGAAGGAAAGACAATTCAAGGATAGAGAAGGCATTTTAGCGGTGGGAGTCATCAGTGAAAGTTCTTGTAAATGAGACGCAGAGTTGCCTCACCAGATAGCTGTTGGAAAAGAACCATATCTACCAAGACTTTAGATGGCTTAACTAAACACATGCTGGCTATTCCAGCAGTCAGTACCTTGATAAAAAGTGAATTTAACTACCTGTTAGTGTAGTCAGATACAAATTCTTTATTTCCTTGAGTATTGTTTAGTCACTGAGTGCAACAGAAACTGTCAGCCCTAACTTTTGTGTCTGCACCTTAAATAAGTGCTATGGCTAAAGCAGTCAATGAAATGAACTGATTGTTACAGTGAAAGTTGAACTTATGTATTTCTGTTTGATTTTGTATCTGTTACTATATTTTGTTTCCTGTTTATGGTAAAGTTGTAGCCTGCAGTTTTGTTCATGAAATAAAACTACCATTTATCTAAAAACTAAGGTGTATCTACTGCTTCAAATTATCTATTTATCTATCTATCTATCTACACAAACACACACACACACACACACACACACACACACACACACACACACACACACACACGCATTTATTTCATTTTTATATATATACACAGAGAGAGAGAGAGAGAGAGAGAGAGAGATATTCCCCAGGATTCAGAAAAGTCTGTGTAGGCTCCATGTAGAACCTACAAGGAATGTATCCATGTACATGGCCATGATTTTCCCTCGGCAGTGCCATACATATTAATTGTGGTGGTGCATAAGGGAGGTCAGAACAACACGGATATTGAATCCGTGTAAGACCAATGGCACACCCACATACCTTTTGGCCAGGCAACCTTGACCGAAAGGTCTACAAGATATTTTATTTTACTAAGTTGGATTTATTTTATTTTGTTTTTATCTTTATGTGCTTGTTTGTATGATGCACAACATTATATAGCTACACTTAGCTCTGCGTAGCCATACATCAGACATGTGCCAGGCATTTAAAAGTAGAAACCAGATGCATTCGATTTCTAGATTTTTATCATTTTTATGTGCTTATTTGCATGATGAGCTGCATTATTTAGCAATGCTTAGCACTGCACTGCCATACAATATGCATCTGCTGGACATCTAAAACTAGGAACTAGATACATTTAATTGTTGTTCTGCAGTGCTTGGCAGCATGCAGACCCACTGAGCAAAGCTGCGCTTTGCTTATAGGCACATTTGCAGTATATCTGAAGGTATATAAGTTCCCTTCACTATCCCAGTGGCTAGATAGGTTGAGTTATGACCTACAATGTAGTAAATCCTGGGTTCAAGTCCTGGGCAGCAATACCTTTTATATATACTTCTGTGAAACTGTATCAGGTGACTGAAACATCAGTTGACTTTAAATTCAATCATTGTTACATTTAGAAAAGGTGCACTATGCTAAGCACTGCTTAAACATGGGCTGTGTGAGTTTGCATGATGCTAAGTGATGCGGCGAGTTTTTGAAAGTGACAGCATGATGTGCAATGGCAGGAATGCAGCCTATTTAAAGGGAATAGGTGGGAATTTCACATTATTCCTAGGTGCCTGACTTTGACTGTGGATATGGTTGCTATCATGGGAGAAGATGTGCACTTTATGGCACAATGGTGGGGTGTGCAGGAGCCTAGGGTTTTCATTTGACTCCTGGTAGAGCACTATGGACCTCAGCTGCTGCAAGGCAATCTATCAGGGATCAGAATGTAAGTCTGATGTCTGGGATAGTTTGGCCACAGACCACACTAGTGAGCAGTGTAATCACCATTATGACAGCTTGTACTGAAGGAATAGAAAGGGTTTAAGAGACAGAGAAGTATTTCAAAGAATAGACGTCATAGCAGTCAGTGGTCTCACAAGTAAAATCTAACATATCTAAAAGGATGTAGCTGTAGTATGTTTAATTAGATTATCTGTGAAGTTACTAATGTTCTTCTTTTTTCTCTATCCCACCCTTCTCTTCTATTTATTTAATCAATGTATTTATTATTATCATTTGCTATTATCATATTATTTGTTATTACCTCTTATGCTGGCCTTATGTATAATTTAATATTGCTTTGACATTAAAAAACTGTCATTTACATTATTTATTGTTGTGTTCCTCATTATATTATTTTCAGTTTGTTTCTATTACTCATTATTGTTTTATCTTATGTTATCAATTATATTTGTATAGGTTATGTTTATTTTTCCTTTTCTGATTCTATTTTATTTACCACAGCGTGACAAGGTAGGCCAGTTCCTGGTGATCCACCTTCATTGGCTCTCCCAGCCAAGGCACTGGGGCCCAGCACATCTGGACCACAGCCTGGTGGCACTCTCTCTGCTGCCCCTGCACTACCTGTTCAAGGTAGTTTGGCTCCACAGGTTGGGAGTGTGCCCCCTTCTGGGAGTGGAGGTGGGGGAGATGTGTTTGTCACCTGTGAGCAAATGCAAGGCATGGTGCACAGGCTTGTTGGTGCATGCCTACAGTGGATGGAGAGCATGCTGTCCATCCAGGTAAGTCAGTCACTCCCCATGCACCACTGTCAATCACTGCATCCACGGGAGCAGTAAAGGTGCAGTGCTGACAATCCCATGGGTGAGGACTTGGGTCATACTGCTGCCATGTATGACGTTCATGGGACCGGGATCCCCCAACACCCTCCATAACCAAGGTGTTCACCCCCTCTTGTGTGACTCACCAACCCTGTCTGTTGTCTTGTATGTCTTGTCTGTTTACAAATGCTTCCTCACCTTCCCAAATCACCTTCTCCACACATACTTATCTCCCTTCCACAACATTCTACTCTTCCTTAAAAAAAAAAATTATGCATTATGATGAATTCCTAGATGAATTTGAAGTATGTATTGCAAATGTGGCCGAGTCATTCCAGAATGCAGTCCCAGTGATTTGCCAGTGATATTCCAGACAATCACAGGTGTAAAAGTAACACACATATATGGGAGTCATGATGGAAACAATGGTTAATAGCGCACATGTTCAAGATGACTGCCATAACATTACACATATCTTGGCAGTTGTTCGAGTGGTAACATAATTGCTAATGTATCTCCTACCTTGTTCGAGGACACACCTTGCATGTTGCCTTTTACTGTGTTGATGATACCTTTGGCTAACATACTTACTTTAAACACATGTACCTTAATTTACAATGGGATGACTTTCCTCAGTCTGGCTCTGGCTGTTAATTAGGCCAGTCACAGGACCCACAGTTACTCTTATGTGTTCTTGTCCTGCAAAGTCTTCACCATCTCTGTCTATGCCTATTGCCAGCAGCAGTATCAGCTTCAGCCTGTAGCACACACATCTATATGTAAAAATTAGCTGCAACAAACATTCTGTCTGCGTTGATGTTGTATATTTAACCCACAAATTTCCACCCTAACATAAGAAAAGGGATTGGATCTACATTGATTCCTTCTATCTTGTTGAATAGTTGCATGGGATTGGCTGATTATACTGCAATTCAGCTGTGAGGGCTGCATTTAGCATGTCTGAAGCACAGTCTGATTCAGATGCAACCAACTGCTAGTGAGAGCCAGCATAAAAAGGCAGATTTCTAGCTAAGCAAACCAGTGTGGATGAGAGTTACAGCTTATGGTTAACTCGGTGGCACATTTCTTGTACAGCATTATCTTTAAATAAGGGAGCAATGGACAGTATCCCATAGGCTAATGTAAAATGCCCTGACCAACATCCAACACAGAGACACCAAGATGGCTGCAGTGAGAATAGTACCACTACCTATCTATGTTTACAGAATGCTGTACAGAAGATACACAGAGCTGGCTTCATGAAGACTAGAACCCCTGCCTATCTATTTTTACTTACTACAAAACACAGCTCTTAGCACAGCACTACAGCTGACGTTTGACATTAACATGGCTTTAGGTAATCTTATGGTAGATGACATCAGCAGGCTTTGCAGAGGACAAGAGTTTGGAGGCCTGCATCAACTGCAAGGGCCAAAAAGTGCAAACCCATGCCAATTTGGAAGTCAGTGTGAAATTCACAATTGCTCTTTGGGGAGATGCACACACACACACACACACACACACACACACACACACACACACACACACACACACACACACACACACACACACACACACACACACACACACACACACACACATACCAAGTGGGCTGTAGTCTTACACATTACAGATCACGGTACTTTTATGTGCCATGGCTCAAGTCCACTTTATAAATGACTGCAGGTGAACTAATCCTAGAGGACATAAACAAGCCCTGTCATGAACAGTTTGGGAGGCCTGCAGAATCATATTGCTTTTTACTGTCATCAACAGCTAGTAGCCTATCAGTCAGAAAACTTTTTTTGTAGGCTACATATGTGACAACAGTACCCATTTTTGGCATATGTGTCTCTTTGCATTTGGATGGGTAAGCCTGAGGCAAAATTCAGTTTCCCATGTATATGAGTGAGCACACAACATAATACATTACACAACTTGTACAGTTGTTGATGTATGTGTGGTGAAATCCAGCAGACACAGGGAGACATAGTGAAGATGGGTGTTTATTTTTGCCCTAGATACAAACATATGGCTTCACAGTATATGTACATATTCATATACTGTGCCATACATTTTCAAGGTTTCCACATTCTGTCTTAGGTAGATGTGCTAAGACTCACCACTGTCCAGATGTTTACAGCAAATTCGTATTTTGATTCATAATTATGTGTGTTTCACACTAAATTCCTCAGTTACCTAACACATAGAATGTAACATCAATTTCTCCAGCCCCCTCCCTCTCTGTTGGAACTGACACCAATGTCCAAATCTCTACCAAGGTACTATACAAACACTTATATAGATGTAAGGATTAAGGAATACCTGATAGGTTTACTCTTCCTTGCGGAGGATGATTTTGTCCTGTCTGGTGGACATCTGCAATAAATAAACTATATAATAAAAGGAAAAAAATTGCTGTCCAGGACCAAGAAGGAGCAGGTGCCCACTTGAAAACAATCTCTCCTTAGTCTGAACAAGCAAATAAGAGCACCAGTGAAATCTTCAAAAGCCAACTTCAAGTCCAAATTGGCCACATTTACTAGAGACAGTCATAAGGCCTTCTTTACATATGTCCACATTCTCAAAGGAAGCACTCAGATCTGTTCAGAACTGGTGGTTAAGGACACCATGTACATAAATGCTGTAGGTTAGGGGGTATCTAGAACTATACCCTCCCTATCTATTTCTCTGAACAACAACTCTGATCCAGCTCTTTAAATCCCTAGCCCATCTCCCATCTTAGGGTCAGATTTCTTGGGCTGGGGCTCCCCGAGGCATCTTCTGCACGCTACTTTATTAGTGATCATTGAGGTTAAAGTCTTTGGGTGATGAATCTATCCATCCATAAGTCGTCCTTTCCTGAACGCCTCATCATTAGTCTGATTAATCACATTGGCTCTGATTTTCTCTGATGGGTTTGATGGATCTAGATTTCAAAGGTTTGGCATATTTCTCCCTTGTTTAAGTCGGGTTAAGTATATCAGATGCAGTGGGTGTTGACTGAGAGAAGCTAATTTCTTTTGAAGAATCTTTGGGATCAAGTGTTTTGCTTTATCTTGCCTAAGTTTGAGCTTCCTTCTTTGATTTGGTCTGGAAGCCTTGAGGTAGAGGGAGAGTCATTCAGTGCTTATAGACCTGAAAAGGGAGACATACTATGTTTTTGGATTCTTGATGAGAATATTCTCCAGGTGAGGATATCCCTGCATGAAGAGACATTCGTTTTATCAGAGGTCTTGTGAACAGTAGCTGATGTGGTCTTCCTAATGGGAGGTGCTGTCTCCCCTGGGTCCCCCTAGAGGGTCAAGAAGGTCTTGCCCCTGGTGCGACTGCCCTTGTTTTTGTGGGCACCTTACTATTTGGATTTTGCTATTATCAACCTTTTTTAACTAGGTCCCTGGTAGGGCGATGCTTCTGCAGATAGTTATTTAGGCTGTGGACTATTTGAACCTTGTATCCGCCATTGTATGACTTGTTTTTTTAGGCATGTAACTTTAGGCAGTTAAAGGTTCTGTTTGAGGCCTTCTGTGAGTCCCTTCTGAACTGAATCTGAAAGGATAGGTTTTCTGAGCATTTTTGGGCCTAAACTTTGTCACACAGCCCCAGAGTCTGTGATCTTGTCCTGTGTTCTGTGTTTGCAGCTCATCTGGGCCTGGATGTGGCACTCATTTTGAACTGAGCTTGCCCAGACTGTGATTGTGTGTGGCTTTGAGTCTGATGATGCGTTTTCAGTTTGACCCCGTGGGTTCTTGCCAGAGGCCTTAGCCAGGTGCTGGTAGGCTGGCCTCGTCATTATAATTGCAGGCTGTACTTTTCAATTTGTCAATCAATGGGTATTGTATCAAGGCATGACCTCAACCGTGAGGCAAACTGTGGATCCAATCTTCTCAAAGTCTCCAAATGGCTTTGTTTCAAAAGTCAAATCAACCAATAATCCTCGGTATTTTTGTGTCAAAGCCAAACGCTTCCATGCTTTGGCAGATAAATTCCCTATGTCTTTATTTATGAGGTCACCCACAGTTGCAGAGCCACCTCTTTGAAGGTGGAGTCCGCGTATCCAGGAAACTTACCCAGCTACTGAGGCACCGGGCTTTTGTGCCTCATTGAGTCATTGGAGAGGACAGCTGGGCCACCCATCAGGTCCCATGGATGCTTGATTTTTTGCTTGGAGAGAGCTGAGGGTTTTGTTCTCACTTGAGATGTTTGGGGTTGGGGGGCTGCAATCTTTTCAGTATAGATATCTCTCCTTGGGGGGCTGTTGAGAATGTCAGTAGTCACGGGGTCATGAGTATGTTAGCATCATGTCTCTGGATCAGTAATCTTCACATCATTTTGAACTAGCTCTGACTTATATTTAAAGTCCAGTATGTTGGCAATGTCTGTAGGATCAGCCTTATGATTATCTTTTTTCTTTTTTAGCATTTATTTTCTTATGATTTTTTTTGATTTCTTATTTTTTTTTTTGTTTTTTTGTTTGATGATCAAGGGTGTTCTTTTTTTTCTTCTCGAAATTTGCTTTTCTGTTTCTTGTAGTAGCTTAGTTTGTTTTTAGCTGGAAGTTTGTGTTTGGGTTTTTTTGTTTTTTGGGGATGCTTGTAGCTTCCTCCTTTTGTTATCTTTTTTTTTGCTGGGCCTCCACCAGACTGTTTTGGCAGTTTGTAAGAGTCTTTGTTTGCTTGATCCAGCGGCTTGAGTACTGTTGCTGGCTTGAGGCAGGTTTTAATCACAGCAAGGGCCTTAGAAAAGAGTTCTGCCGGTCTTTCTTTTTTCTTTTGGGTGGTTTTTAGAAGTGTGGGGGTGCTTTTGATTAGTAGTGGCGGTGGTCTCTTTTGTGATAGGTACACTGGGATGAGGACTATTGTGTACCATTGTTTGTAAATGATCTCAATTAGTGATGTTATCTCCTCTTGAAAGATTGTGATCCCCATGTTTGTGGTGACTTGTGGGGATGGTGTTTGGTTGTTTTGGGGCATTTGAGTTAGTTGTTAGTGTTCCCAGTCTATAATTTTAGGATTGGTGAAAAGTAGTAGTATGATGGTATATGATCTATTTGAAGTCCTCTAGTGTGAAGTGTTTTAGTATGTACATTTATCCTGTTTGTGTTTTCAGTGGGCCATAACATGCTCCTGAATTTGTGATGTCCTGCCCTTGTGACAATTTGCAGCACAGTCTTGCCTCTAGGCTATGCACCTGGATGGTCTCATACTGTGTGAGTGTGGGTGTCCGTGTGGGTGTCCTTGGTGAATATGCGGTTGAGGTGTGGGTTGGGGGCTCTTCATATTGTGGTATTTTTTGGGGGTAGCGTCTGATATGAGCGCCGAAACAAATGACCAGGACCCGGACCCAGGGGTGGAGCCTTGCACCAGGTTCTCGTCCTGGCACATGGGCACAGCACAGACAATTATGTATTTGAGTGCATTTTGGGAGCATTTTGAGATTTAGATTTCTGGCATTGAGCAGTTTTCCTTTTAGTTTTAGTTTTTGTTTTTTTGTGTTCTAGGGTGGTAGGTTTAGAATTTGAGCCTTTGCCAATATGGGAATATGGGGTGTATGAGCCAAGCACAATCCTTAATCCCAGGGGTGACAGGTGGTTTTGTCGGAAGCAGGGCATACAGTCAGTCACATGTGTCACTGACAGCACTGTTTGCCCTGATCAATTTAAATGAGTTGTCATCTCATCTGTTTTGTTGTGCTGCATCATTCTTGGTGAAGGTGTGATACTGCTGTGGTGAAGGTAGGATACTGCTCAAGGTCATCATACTTCGTCTGGTCATATAATCTCTCTCTCCTCAATGTCTCTTTCCATTAGTCGGTAGAGGTCGGATGCACCAGCGTGACACCATCATGGAGCACACTCTGCTTGCTGTTGAGACCTGAGCTGCTTGGTTATGCTGGATTGAGCTCTGGCGCCGGGCTATTACTGTGCCCTTCAGCTCTTACTCAGCTCCTTCTCGTGACCTTACTCAGTCTGGTGGAGGGACGTCAGTGTGACCTGTGTCACTGTAATGATGACTGTGTGTCTGGGCATTGTGTTGGCTGGTGGGCTGTGTGACTGTGTGACTCTGACTGTGGAGGGTGTATGTGTTGGTGGTGTGTTGTTCTCTGGTGGGTGTGTTTTTGTGTCTCTTCGGCCTCTGCTGTTTTTTTTTGGATTTTTTTCAGATCAGAGCATTGTATGTCTTTGTGTTGTGTGTTATGTGTGTGATTGTAATAATATAGTGTGTGTGTGTCTATAGTGTGTGGTAACTGACTGCTCCTTGACTGTTCTCTGGTGTCCTATGTTGAGAGAGCTCAGCCCGCAGTAGTTGCATCGGCATGTATTTGTTGTTTTGTGGTTTGAGGAGGAGTTTGTAGGTGAGGTGAGAGAGGCATGTGTACATTTGAATCAGTCTCACCATTCCCAGGTTCACCAGAGGAGCAGGAGAGGACACTAGCAACTGATCCACATGCTAGAAGATGAAAAAAAAAAAAAAAAAAAAAAAAAGGGGGGGGGGGGGTGACGAGAAATGGGGGGTTGCCTTTTTGGGGTACTATCTATGACAAGAGTGCCGTATCAAGGTAGATATAACCAACCTACTGGCTGACAAATTCAGTAAAAGCTTCACCTCTCTGTCTGCCCTATCAGTAAATCAGGACATCCCAGTATCTGCCCCCCTTATCTCTAGGGAACAGGTCATCACTGTCCTCTCAAAGGCAAAAAATACAGCTCTCATGGGACCCAATAACATCCCAGGCTGTATCCTACATGAACATAGGCATGAACCTGCAGCACCATTACATGCCCTATTCATCCAAAGCCTGAGTACCAGCTTTGTCCCAGCTGAGTGGAGAACAGCCACTGTCATCCCTTTACACAAAGCTGGAGTGTCCACCGATCCAGGAAATTATAGACCCATCAGCCTAACTAGCCTGATCTGCAAGGCCATGGAACAGATTATCGTGGACTTCATTAACAGGGACATTGGCAACTCCAAACGCTCAACACCACACAGTTTGGCTTTATCAAGGGGAGGTCATGTCTGTTAAATTTGGTCGATTTCTTTGAGACAGTCACCAAAGCCATGGAAGAGGGGAAGAAGGTGCACACCGCCTACCTTGACCTGGCCAAAGCCTTTGATACTATTCACCACTCAGGCATAATAGATAACTCTTTCAACTAGGCAATCCATATGTTATCAGATGGGTAGTAAACTTGCTCACTGATAGAACCCACCTAATCAAAAAAGGGGAAGTCACCTCAAGCAGTAGACTCGTAACGAGCAGTGTACCCCAGCGATCAATCTTGGGGCCTCTGTTATTCTGGATATATTTCTCTGAGGTGCAGGCCAAAACCAGTGGGCTATGGTCATCAATTCCCAGAGTGATGTAGACATCCTCCAAGGAGGTCTCACCCAAACAAATGACTGATGCCAGAAACATGGCCTCAAGCTGAATGACAAAAAATGCATAATCATCCCCCTTGGGGAGAGTGACATCCCCACAAATTATCACATTAATAACAATGTCCTAAGCACATAATAAGTCAGGAAGTATTTGGGCACCCAGGTTGATAGCAACCTGACTTTTGACCACCATGTTGCATCCGTTATACAGAAAGCTTTCTACATGGGAACCTCATAAGTAAGGGTATCTCGTCCAGGGATAAGGAGGTCATAACATCCCTGTATTATTCCCATATAAGACCAATTATTGAATACAGTTACCCCTTTGTCATGTACCTCGCAAAGCACATGCAGCAGCTGGAGAGACCACAGAGGTTCCTCACCAGAAGAATCCAGGGCCTCAAACATCTGCCTTACACAGATAGGCTAAAAGCCCTGTCCCTCTACTCAATTTCATACAGACTCCTCAGAGGTGACTTCTGTCTGGCACACAAAGCAATCTCAGACCCTGCCTTGATGGGACTGCTGCATATCCACAAGTCAAGCTCCACTGGAGTAACCTGCACCCGTGACCTCAACCTGGTCTGTGACATAAATAGAACTTGTTGGCAGGACAGATTTGTGTTCCAGAGACTCCCTCATCTGTGGAATAGGCTCCGTCTCAACGTCAAGCAGAGTACCTCATTATCCCTTTTCAAGCATGACCTGGATAACTGGATGGGAAACAAAAAATACACCCTTGAGATTTCACCTGTGTCTCAACTGGACAGGGGCTTTGAGTACTGAGTTGTGTAAACATGGGTTAAACTCTTGGCTAGGCTTATAAGAGCCTCAGGGTCAATAGACTAATAAGTTCCTATGATCCTATGAAATGTGGTTTGCTGCCAAATATGCTATCATTTACAAATGACATGACAGATGACTACTAGAAATCTGAACTTCAGATGCCTCAGTAGTCCTCCAAGTGCAGCGGATGTTATGCTATGCACTTCCACATTTTGTAAATGCATTATCTAATTGTGAGCCCTTACTTTTGCTCCTTTGTTCAGTATTGTATGTGTTGTAGTGCAGCTTTACTCTGCCTGACTGCCTGATATGGGTATGTAGGGGAATATAGACATACACACGCACACACAAATATATATATATATATATATATATATATATATATATATATGTACATGTATATGTATATGTATATATATATATATATATATATATATATATATATATATATATATATATATATATATATATATATATATATATATATATATACACATATATATATATATATATATATATATATATATATATATATATATATATAGTTTTTAAATAAATTGTGTGAGGAGCAATGGGTTTGCTCTCTGCTTAGCTATGTGTATGGGCATGTGCAGTGGCATTTTTTGATTGTTTGCATGTTGCTAAGCAGTGCGCAAATGGGAGGTGCATTACTTACATCAGAGACTTACTGTTCCATAAACTAACTCCAGCCCACACCTAGCTTTACTCCAGACTGGAATTGTGTGTTACATGGTGTGACCTCTATACCTGTTTCTGCACTGCTGTTCTTCACACAAATTGGCTAAAACTTTTTAAATAGGTCTAACAAATGCGGCACAGTGAGCAAATGTTTAATTACTATGTGAAAGAGATTAATAATAGTATAGAACACACAGAGTCACAGTCTGTAAAACACAAGTTATTACTACTTCACATGCAAAATATCTCGAATTAGAGCCCTGAACACCTTCACACAAGCTAACTGCTTTAGTCCTTTGAGCCACAGAAGCTGTTTGACAGAAAGGGGATCATTCATCACACAGCCACCTGCATAAATGTCTACATTGCTATTCCTCAGTTACCTAACACATAGAAAGTTACATCAAATTCTACGTTACTGTCCCAAGACTGTGTGGCATACTAACTATGTGAAATGCTCATTCAGCATAGATGAGTTACTGTTATGGCAGTTACCAGGGGACACTGTTGTTTTGAGGTGTGGTGGAACAAAAAAGCATGTTCTGCTAGGATACACACTAGTCTGACTATCATTTAACCTCACTTTCTAACATCTCCCTTGAATGGTGTACCACTAATCTGTTGCAGTAGGTCTGCATGAATATTCCATGCATGAGGCCTACTGATTACAGATGGAGACATGACAGTGAAATGGGTGTCTGTAGTCCCATGTAAATGTAATTTCTGTCCAAACAGACCACTATAGTTACTTGCATAATTTACCAGGTCCACAGCTACATTGACATATCATATTAATCCACTAGAATACTGTGTAGGTTATGGACTTACCTTGCAAATGCAGCAGTTGACACAACTGTAGTTCAGAGCTGACTTTGTCTGATGCAAGCAATACACAGCCAATACATGGTTAGGTACAGGATGTGTGAGTTGGCTAGCATCAGTTTTAGTATATGTATTTGAGTAGGAGTAAGGTGTTAGTCCCTAGGTCCCTAAGTTGTCAGTGAATGTGCTATACGGTTTCTTTTAGCCAAAGCCTATACAGAGCATGCCTATGTCTGCCTACTGGGACATCAGCATGGGCTTCCTCCTCCGAGTCCTCCTGTGACTGTGGCTGTGGTGACCTAGGCACTGGTAGGGTGCTATGGATTCCTTCCCTTTGCTTATCCTGTTGCAGCTGTTTCCACAGGATCAGGTTGTGTAGCATAGCACATATGGTGACATAGATCTCAACCAGTCAGTGACAAATCTTAACAGAATCAGGGACAAATCCAGAAAAAATCAGGGGCAATCAGGGACACCTTTAAAATATTAGTTCTATTAACTTATGGCATTAACATAATTACAGAATGTGAATTAATATACATTTCTTGAAGTAAAATAATTCTTCAGCTCTTACTTATTGTCATTATTTATTAAGCATAATTCACCACTTTTGTCCAAAAGGCACCAGTGCTAAAAGGGATTAAGAGGGACACAGCTAAAATTTGTGCCAAAATCAAGGACAGTTGAGAGGTATGTAAGGTGAATATCTGTGCACATGTGTGTGGAGAATACTGCAGGACTTCACCAAATATATTGAGGCACCGAAACATTGACTTCAGAAGCCCAAACACACACTCTATGATGTTCCTGGTTTGTGCATGTGCCTCATTATGGTGTCCTTCCGTGGGTGTGTGTGCATGCATTTCTGATTGGTGTCATCATACATGGTTGCAGGATGTAGCCAGCATTCCCCAGTAAATGGCCAATATGAGATGTTCCCCGAGCAAACATTTGGTGCAACTGTGATGTGTGCCATATATGGGAGTCGTGATAACTGCCAGGGTTGTCAGGGCACACATTCATGATAACCCCCTGGGCATTGCATATGACTTGACAGTTGATGGAGTGGTATTTCTTGTGATTAACTTAGATTCTACCCTGCTTACCAGGTGGTGCCGTGATGTGCACATGAGTGCACTCTATGGCACCCAGTACTTCAGGGTAGTGTGCTGCACAGTAGAAGTGTTGCATATTGCTGGCCCTCAACTTAGGAATAAGGGGAAAAGATATGTGCACACTGGCATTTGAGAGCATATCATCCAGGAATTGGTGGAGTATCCTGGATGCAGATGGCTGTGACATGGCCATCATGTCCCCAGTTGGTCTTTGAAAAGTACCTGTAGCTCGTATCCTAAGAGCTACACATATCTTAGTTTCCACTGGGATAGGTTCCCCCTCTGTTAGCTCTGGCTCTGAGTTGAGGGCAGCAGAGTGCAGTGAGTTCTTGTAATATGTCCGTGTCCACCCTGTAGTACTCTACAATCTCCAGCTCATGTAGCTCCTGGAAGATTACCCTGGGACTGAATACTCTTCTCTTCCTAAACCTAAGCCTATTGTCAGCAGCACCAGCATCATTGACTTCAGCATCTAGTACATGTGGAATAGCTGCAGCAGCTCCTAGTATTATCTCAGTTAAAATTTCCAAGTCTTTACTCCAGTGGTTCAGAGTCTTCTTCTTCTTCTTCTTTCGGCTTTTTCTCAGTTAGGGGTCACCACAGTGGATCACCTTGTCCACTCATGATTGGCAGTGGAGTTTTATGGTGTCGAGTTGCCAGCCCGGCGCCCAACCTTCCACAGAAGGCACACACATGCGCACACTCACACCTAGGGCCAATTTAGAGTGTCCAATCCACCTGCAGCATGTCTTTGGGATGTGGGAGAAAACCGGAGCACCCGGAGGACACCCACACGACCACAGGGAGAACATGCAGACTCCACACAGAAGGCACCCCAGCTGAAGATCGAACCGGAGAACCTCTTGCTGTGAGGCAGCAATGCTAACCATTGCACCACCGTGGCTGCCCACTCCAGTGGTTCAGAGTATTGAGGGAAAATCAGATATAGGATGTGTGCATACTTTATACAGTTGCGGTGTAAGGCCACCATGTGTGATTGGCTCATTATGATGCATTTCACCTGCTTAAGATATAAATGACATAATTTGAAGGCCCTACTTTACTGTGAGACACAGTGCTATGTGCAGCATAGCTTATACAAAACTATATATTATTAATTGAATATATCCGGTTTCCATTCATAGCTGGCTATGTCATGACTGTTTGTATTGAGGCATCAATCTGGGTAATAGTAGAATGCTGCTTAAGCCTAGGAACATACCTGCCTGGAACACATATTCAGCGAGGTTGATCATGTCTCTCTTCATATAGTCCAGAGAGGTACATCTCAAGTCATTCACGTCAACATGGAGTATGCCAGAGTCATAACAGTACCTGTTGTTGAGCGACATGAGTGCATGGGTGATATGGCATATTCTGGCACTTGATAACTAACTGTGACTTTCTCCTTATCCAGCCTGGTGAAGGGCACATCTGTGTGTCTCACAACACAGTCTCCTATGACTAATATGTTGGGTCTACAAGTTACATAGAGGTTAACATTTAGCTGGGAGAGTTTATCTGCAATGCCTGAGTGTGGGATGGTACAGATTGCCTTTGTGAGGTTCCTATGTAGAATGTACACTGAGTGGGAGAGATTATCTACAATGCCTGAGTGTGAGATAGTACAGAATGTCTTTGTGAGGTCCCTATGTACAATGTACACTGACTGGCGAGTTTATCTACAATGCCTGAGGGTGGGATGGTACAGAATGCCTTTGTGAGGTCCCCATGTACAATGTACACTGACTGGGAGAGTTTCTCTACAATACCTGAGTCTGGGATGGTGCAAAATGCCTTTGTGATGTCCCTATGCACAATGTATACTGACTGGGAGAGTTTATCTACAATGCCTGAGTGTTGGATAGTACAGAATGGCTTTGTGAGGTCTCTATGTACAATGTACACTGACTGGAGAGTTTATCTACAGTGCCTGAGTGTGGGATGGTACAGAATGCTTTTGTGAGGTCCCTATGTACAATGTACACTGATTTGTCTTCATGCATTGCCTCAGTAACTTTCTTGAATAAATTGACCAGGTTATGTAAGCGTGACTTGACCGTGACAAATCCTGACCCTGCCGGGTTGATAGTTTGTAGGTTACATATATCCCTATTTATTAGTCCCATAAGGATGCTTTCCATAGCCTTGCAAATGATATCGGTCAGGCTTATGTATCTGTAGTTACCTGTGTCTGTTAAAGTGCCACCTTTTTGCAAGGGAATAATTACTGCTCTCCTCCATATATCTGCCACTGTTTTGAGGCTGACTAGTCATGTATCAGGCTAACCAGAAGCCTGATACATGATCCAGACCTGCAAACATAGTGTTCTTGGCCTTAGATATAGTGCGTTCAGAACTTTTTCTTTGGACATTTGAGGGAGGTGCAGATGCAGTTATTTGATATGAGTATACTGAGGATAGAATGAGGGTGATGTTAGAGCTCAATTTTCAGCCAGAATATTGGCTATGCCCTCTAGGTCTGAGCATATGATATGATTTACTATTAGCTCTGTGCAATGCTGGGCATTGTTTCAGGGATTTCTAACACAATTAAATAAAGCTTTATGGTTATCTTTTTCCAAAGTGGGCATTTTTTACCTGATTTTTGGCTTTGGTTAATTTGATAATGATCTTGAGGTTCTTGTTTAGCATGGATGATTTTGGTTTCTTAAGAGTTAGATTTATTTTTTGCATGCAGTGAGTTTTTTTATTATAGAGCCTATTTACATTAGGGTTCTACCACAGGGAAATGCTTTTAAATTTGTTGCTGTATTTATTTCTGAAGGGGATAGATGCATTTATTCAACTATTTACATGTGCCCAAAAATTGGCAGTAAAGGATTCTACATAAGCAGTGGGGGGGGGGGTCATTGAGGTGGTGGGGGGTTACATTTCACCATGTCATCATTCAGTTTTATTAAATTTGTCTTTGCATAGTCCCTGAATACTGAGGAATTGGAAGATGCTTCAAGCTTCAGCCTTATAATGAAAGTGTCTGACTTGTGGCCTGATTTGACCATGGATGTGGATACAAATGGTGGTGAGCAGAGTTGCCTTATATCGGTAATTACCAAGTCCAGGATTTTATCTCCCCTGGTTGGGGTATGGGCTAACTGGTACAGAGAGTTTTTATTGATAAAGTCCAGAAATCTCTGGGCATACATGTTTGAGGGCATTTAAATATACTAGTTTATGGAGGGATAGTTGAAGTAGCTGTTTGGCTAATATACAGGGACTCCAAATTGTTTAGGTAGGATATATGAGCAAAGCAGGGGTCAGGGTATCGTGTTAACTGAGGTGGTCCTGTAGTTAGCTATGAAGTAATATGTTTTTTTTATTTATGAGTTGGATGTAAAGGAACTACAGGTTGCAATCTTGTCTAATGAATCTAAAAGTGATTTTTCTTTTTTTTTATGATTATAAAGACATCTCCATCTTTAGTGCATTTGTATAATGTGTTGGACCACTATGAGTGATAGGCATTGGAGTCCTGCACTGGTAAAGTGCTTTCACTTGTCTTGAACCAGTTCTCTGTGACGATATATACACTAATGTTTTCCAGGGTAAGTAGAGCTTGTAGGGTGTGGAATCCTTTGTAAAGGCTCCTAGTGTTGAACAGCAATACCTTAAAGTTGTCCAGATTCTGATTAGAAGACTGACATTGCTTAAAAAAATGCATTGTGGGGGGGAAAGGTTTTGTCCAAGATAAAGAAGCCTTGGGACGGATCAACAAAGCTGCTGTATGCTGACAATGTGGCAGTACGGGCAGACTCTGAGCTAGAATTTCAGCAAAGCATAGGAGAATGGAATGCAAATCTGAAGACACATGGGATAAAACTAAGCACAGATAAGACTGTGGTAATGTCAGTAAATTGGGGAAATCAGAAGAATCTGAGAATAGAGATATAAGGGAAGATAGTAGACCAGGTAAACACTTTTATCTGGGTGGGGTAGTTGAGGAGAAGGGTAGTCTGAATGAAGAGGTCAAAGCTAGAATCAGAGGGGCTGCAGCCAACTGACATGGAGTATCAGGTATAGCCTATGACTGAAGAATGACAAAGAAGTTGAAAAGTAAGGTGTATAAGACAGTGGTGTGACCAGTACTACTATAATGTACAGAAACCTGGGCAGTTAAAGCAGAACAGTTGAAGAAGCTAGAGGTGATGCAAATGAAGTGCCTGAGAAAGGTGATAGGATGCACACTGTTTGACAGATGAAGAAATGAGGATAAAACAGCAGAAGCCAAAGTAGCTCCAATTGGAGGAAAGATCAAAGAGAACAGATTATGGTGGTTTGGACATGTGTAGAAAAGCAGGAGACAATCTGATGAGGAAGATCTGGGACAGACAGGAAGAATGTAACAGGAAGTGAGGATATCCAGCAAAGAGGTGGCTGGGTTGTGTGAAAGAAGATCTGTGACAGTCAGGTATGAGTGTTGAAGAAGGCAGGAATGTGGCACTGAATTGAGAGAGTTGGCAGCAGTTAACACGATACCCTGACCCCCATGTAGAAACATGGGAAAAAGATGGCTGATGATGGTGATGATGATGATGATGATGATGAAAGAAGCCTTGGAGGGGGGGGTGGTTGTGCAGGCCATCCCTGTCAAAGCAGGTAGGACTTCTACCATCTCTTCCCAGAGTGATATTATACTCCTTTGAATGACACCGTAAACTAAGTCAATTGCCAAAATCAATTATCTTTTATTTATATTGTGTCATCATTCTAGTTGATGGCACAATACTGCTTGACACTAGGTTCACACCTACTTCAGGCACACAGTCCAGGAGATCCATCATGTCTGTTTTCATATCTTCCAGTGAGGTATATTGAAAGTCATTTACACCCATATAGGTGTAAATCATATATGTATTTTAGTACAATGACTTGAGTGCTTGCATGATGTGGAAAAATTCTGGTGCCAGATAGGCAACTGACCCTAAACCTGTCTTTGCACAGCTTAGTGTGTGGGGCATAGGTGTGTCTCATTATGATGTCATAGGTGTGTTTCGTTATGATGTCACCTATGATGAGAATATTGGATTGTGTGGAGGTCTGACTTATGGGTTTTTGAATAGAGTAATTATGACTCCTAGATGAATGTTTCATTATGGGTGCAACCTGTGATTTGTGTGTTTTAAGCTGATGAGGGTACTTGCTCCTAAAGTTACATTTAAGAGGACGTTGTTGTAGTTTGCTTTAAAAGTTGCCTCAACATATCTTGGTGTATGTGTTTGGTCTGCCTGCCCTGCTTATTGTTTGTAGTGGCTTTGTGTGTGAGCTTTGATTCTATTAACATTATATAACTACATCTGTCTCATGATGTGCTACTTTTTTTAAGTAATAAATGGTTGTCAGTAAGTTGGAGACAATTGATACATTGTCTCTGGTTGCCTATTTTAACCAAGCTACAGAGACAGTTGGAGTGTATAAATCCATTGTTTCCATTGCTTACTAATATGGGCTGAATGGCAGGTGGGTAGTAGCACCAAGAGGTTTTGATTTCTTTACCTGAAGTTGTATCTTTCTAAATGTCTACACAACTGGTGAAATATGCCTCTTTGTGCAAACCAGGGGGTCTTTGCTCAGCTACTGAATAATAAATACACTACAAATCTGTGGAATAAGTCATATAGAGATAGTTAAGGTTCTAAGTGCTATACAATGCACAGTTAAACATGGCTATGAGCAAACTCACAAAGAAAATGTCATCTGACTAATAATATTCACCCAAAACTGCACAACAGTTACAGTAAACTCAGTAAGAACACAAAAAAGTACTTGTCCCATGTCTTGTAAGGCTGGTGCATAAGTTCATATGGTCATAGGTGATTACTTATTTAACAACCCCAGGGGACCATTTTAAGCCCATGCATGCTTTCTAAATGTATATGACAAGCTTTGATACAATAGACCTCCCTTGTTTGTGATGACAAGATCAAATATTTTAGCACCCCTATTGGGCACACAGACTAACTGATTCAGAGTGTTTGCATTTACAAAGTCCAGGGATCTTCAGACCTGCATATTTGGGGTCATATATAATTCACATTTTATACTGGGATAGTTAAATTTGCCATGAATATGATGTTGGATTGAATAGGCAGTGTACATTTAAGCATGTGTTATGGGTTTCCGAGGCTACAAAGGAGGATCTATAACTTACAAGCATATGGTATGGCACTTTCCCTAGGGCAATCTGGACACAGAAAAGCTCAATCTTATCACACAGTTTCACCAGCCTTAATATGTTTGTTTCTGAGGTAAACTGAGGCACCACCACCTTTTGTCCCTTTCTGTAAGGTAGCCGGTCTAAATGTGTGGAACACATTATAGCCCTATACTGCCAGTAACTGCACAGATGTCTATATTTTCTAAGGTGATTTGAGTTTGAAGGGAGCAGAGTATCTTATTCAGACTCCTGGCATTGAGCAGTAAAACCTTTAGACTTTCTTAGGCTGATTTTGTTATGTTGGAAGGTTCATCAGGTTGGCAATGCCTAAAAAATGCACTATGAAGGTTGACAAGGTTTTATCTAATAGTCAAAAGCCTAAAGGAGACAGTGGGCAGATCACCTCTGGCAAAGTAGCATGATCTGTCAACCATATCCTCCCAGGCTGACAAATATTGTATTCCTTCGAATGATACCAATAACTAAGCAAATTATTAACAGCAATTGGCTTCTGTTCATATTGTGGCATCATCCTTGTTGAAATTTGAATGATGCTAAATGCTGGGCTCATACTGGGCTGGGCACTTATTCTTAGAGTTCCATCACATCTCTCTTTATATTGTCCAGGTCCACCCACATGGACTATGAATGAATTATGGTGGTATTTGTGGTTCAACAACCTGAGTGCATGTGTGATCTGGCAGATCTCTGCCCTGATAAGCAACTGCCACAGGTTGGCCATATCCATCATACTGGCTGTAGATATAGTAGAAAGTATATATCCATGGTTACAGATCCTTATTACATGTCTTACAAGGGGATGGTACAAGGTGGCTTTACAGATGGCTAGCTTGGGTAAGAATCAGGAGTATCTAGAACTAAACTTGAGGCGGAGTTGCTCTTCAATGTGCAGTATTGCTGCTCTTTGTGCAAATAAATACTGATGAAATTTCAGAGGTAAGTGTTTTAGTTCTAAATGCTTGTGTCAGTAATGGGCACTGTTAACCACTGCTAAGTGATGCCAAACCTCATGCAAACTCAATGCCTTTATGTAGGCTCAAAAATAAAAAAAGCAGTAAGCAAACAAAATAAATCTCTTACCAATCAGAATAAGCATAGTCTAATGTTTCCTTAGCGAGTCTCAGCACTGTGACTAGACTGCAGACCTAACTCTTCTAACTTTATATCACTAAACGAGCCCGGAAGTGAATCAACTTAACCTGTAACTCAAGTAGCAAACATTTAATAAGCAGTAACAGCTGTGCCACAGTATAAATACAATATTCAGACAGTAAAAATATAGTAAAACTGAATAGTTGAATAAAGTTTTTCGTTTTCATTACTGCTTCTCTCACCCCCTAACATTCCTATACTCCCTTGCTATTTGTGATATTAATGCTAGCTGTGCTTTAGTATTTCCCTCTGCTTCAGCCAATCCATTCCTCTGATTCTAGTTCGCACCCGCTCCTCATTTTGTTTCTTCCTCGATCATTTTTGTCATTAAATGCATGCTTGACAGTAGGTGAAAAATGCTAATCAGTGTGGCCATTGGATTTCTAACAAGACTCAAAATTCACCATGGCAACAGTTCAATAACTAATGATCTTTTCTTTAATGATCTTATTCCAATGCCTATTATATCTTGCTTCATCCTCTGTCATTTTATAATCTGTGAAAACACGTTTCTTTACACATTTACAGTATTGCTGTCTGTTAGTAGTTTGTGCCCCTCTCTAATTTCTACTTCTGTCACATCTCCCTATCTCCCTCGTTGCCTAGTTCATTCCTAGTTCATATCCTTTTCCCAGTGATATCTGGCTGCATTTGCTTCCAACTTTTCATTTTAGTTTTTCTTTGGTTTAAATTGGCATTAACTATTATTCCAACCATGGCATTGCCTCACTAACGTCAGCTTTGATTATACTGAAAGGTATGAATGCTTCTTATCAGCTTAATGGTGGGCAAATCTCCCACCCAAATGGATAGCTAGTCTTACTTGCTGCCCCACCTTTTTGGCTACCTAAACTATCTTCTTCTTCTAATTAGATTTCTGCTTAGAGTAATCAATCGCATCATCTCTCCACATCCTTTCCTTCCTGCTGTATTTTTATTTCTATATCTCCATCAGCATCATTAAACATCCCCCCCATTAATGTGGTTTCACATTCATTAGACTGAACTATTTAGATACCACTAATTTAAGTTTTCATTGTTGCCTGCACACTTCAGTTACATTTCTCAGAAATTAACTTTCTATTACTACCTGTAATGCCATTAAATAAACAGATCAAGCTTACCTCGTTATTGCAGTCTGTGCACACGCATAAACATATGATAGTTTAATATTTTTGTCCAGCAGTCATCATCAAAGGCCGTTACTTCTTGCTCTCGTTTCATATTACTTTTTGTCATTATTCCTCATCTTTTGGATTCTGTTCATATTGTTGGTCTTCTGTTTCTAGGTGCTCATTCATTAGGCTCTTGCTGACTGTCTTGGTGTTTCTCTCCATTTCCTTTTCCTAGATTGCATCTTCTTTCAAAATACAGGAGAAAGATTTAACTGGCCATCTATTTTTTTTCCAGCTCCTGCTTGCTGGTGCCTTTTTCCCAGTTCTGGCTTCTGTCCTGGAGAAATTGTTGGCACCTCTCAATCTCTGACATGGCTGCTTCTGGTTCTGAAAAGGATTTAGCTGTGCTTTGAAAAAAACAATCCTCATATGCATGAGCAACTTAATTTAAATTAATTGATTCATATGGCTGAGCAAATCAATTTAAATGTCAAATTTAGGCTTCTGCAAAATCATAATTGTGGCCCACACTTGTTTCATTTTTGCCTGGTGCCTACTGAGTAGTGCTGATTACAAACATTCTTTTTTCCTCCAACAGCAGAGCTTTCCCATTTTTTCAAAATTCACTTAGTACCTGTTTCTTTAACTGGAAGGTTTGAAGTTGTACTAGTATGGGGCTAGAAAAATGAGCTGATAGTACAGCAGATTGAGTAGACCCTGTGTGGGCTATATACCAGAATTTTGTACTAGGGTATGTCTGTCTACTAGCTCAGTTGTGATACCATAAAACTTTTGTAGTTATTCCCGTTTACTCATTCATGTGCATTTGTAAATCTCAAATTGTCATGTATCTCCATTTCTAGTAGGTTCTCCCTCATCTCTTTCTGGGGAGGTTCAAGTTTTGCTAACCACCTAGTGTGCTCATTTTCCATCTTCCTCATCCCTTCAATATTATCTGATTAGAAAGAAAGAGCATTCTTCATTTTATCAAGCATTTTGTAATCTTTTTATGCACTCCAGCAGCAAATCCAGTGGCGGCTGGTGACTTCAAATTAAAGGAGGGCTGCAGGAGACAAACTGATTATGCAGGGCCTATGAGAAGGGGTGTGTCCAACTAGAAAGGGGCAACACTATGCTCAAAACCACAAAAACTGGGCCTTTAATTAAATACGCTGCCCTGGGTGCCAAACTGTCATTATGAGAGTCAAATCAAGACAAAATGAAGTGTAGAAGAAAATAAAAATATTTCAATGTGTTGGCTACATGACAGCTTACTTAATATCTAGATGGAAACAAAAATGTTGTGAGGCATGAAAAAAATTACTTTTTAAATATATTACTGCAATGCCAGTCAAAATCAGGTATAAAAAAAAACAAGCACCACTCAAACCACTCCACTTCTTAGTTCTCCTAATCTCCTTGCACTGCGGTTCTAATTATAATTTATATTCAGCTTTATAAAAGTATGAAGTAACATGCAGCCAAGATGCATTTTCTGAATAATAACAGTATAAACCTATGACAGAAAACCAGAACATTCTGCAAAATCAAGGACAGATGAAAAGCCATGACTGTACTTGTGTCTACCTTAGATGGGGGTACTCTATCTGCACACTTACACTGCATAACTGCTCCTTGCCTTGCTTTAACACATCCAGGGTCACTACATGGGGGAGTGGGGTACAACAAGTATGTCACAATTTGAAATGTCTCTGGCTGACAGTGATGGCTCTGACACATTTGTCATACTTTCAACCTCAGAGCAAGAAATCTAGACAAAGCCATAAATAAAAGTGGGAAATATGAAACTCAAATGTCTGTCATTATTTTCTAATGTCAATCTTTAATGATTTGCCACTAATTTGTCAGAAAACCACAATTTTATGAAAAACGGACCAAAAAATGTGATGCAAAAATCTGTAGACATAGAGACACACACACACACACACACACACACACACACACACACACACACACACACACACACACACACACACACACACACACACACACACATGCTCTTTGCCTCCTTGGGTGTTGCTGACATAAATATACTGTGAAAGGCAGAATGGTAGTGGGGGCTGCACAGAATGAAATAAGCACAAAGCACACATAAACCCCAAACTGGGGCATGCAATTTTAAGTGGGAGATTCAGAAACACCACTTCACTAGAATACACGGCTGCATGTTTGAAACACAGTACTAAGCAAACTAAATGACATAGGCAAAAATATATTTACAAAGCAGTTACCATTTCTATATTATGCATCGCTTATTTTCTTTCTTTGCAGTGATCACTAGTCCAGCTACTCCAGCATTGCCTAGGGATATATTTTAATGTGCTTCAGTGATTATGACACGATTAAATATAGAGACAAGTTTGAATTCCTGACTAACCAAATTTCATTCTTAACAAGTTATGGCTTACAATCATATCACTAAATTGCTATAACTTATATAAAACACAGACTGATAGTCTTACATTACCTCTTCATGCAAGAAATCTAGACAAAGTCAGAAAAAATGGGGTACAAAGGAAAGGACCAAAATAGGGAGAGGTTTTAAATATTGGTCTTATAAACTTGCAAAGTTGCTAAAATAACAGGTTACCCATTAGCGTGTTTTTTCTGAGAAACATGAAATCTGAAACTCAAATGTCTGTCATTATTAGTAACTTGAGTCCTAAATGATTTGCCAGAAAACTAGAGATTTTATGACAAGCAGACCAAAGACATGATCCAAAAATTTGGACATTCTGTCAAAATCTGGACAGTTGACAATCAGTCCATCAGTATACTGCTAGAAACATTTAATATTTATTTTATGTATTTTAGTTTGTTTACTGGGGTAGTACACTGATCACATTAGACAATTTGCAGGGACAGTTCAGGGGAACATAAAAAATATATATTTGGTTTGTTTCCTTATACCTGTTAATATAGTTCCAACATACTAAAGAAAAACTTAGCCTTATCTCTCAAATAATGTGCAGCATTAAAGAAACACTGTACAAATTCCCCTGAAATAATTCCATGAAGGAACTAACCAGCACACCGAAACAAAACCTAAAAGTTGTGAACATTCCACAACAAATGCACAACATTATGATCAAAAGATCTCAGATGAGCATTTTCTGAAAATAATGCTTTGTGCATGAGCTGTGAAAGTATCCAACCCTCTAGCATACATCTGCATTTTATTATAGTCAAGCAATCCCATGCAACAGAGAAATGGAAATAAATAACTGGTTCTGAACAAA
Organism: Protopterus annectens; assembly: GCF_019279795.1. Taxonomy (NCBI): domain Eukaryota; kingdom Metazoa; phylum Chordata; order Ceratodontiformes; family Protopteridae; genus Protopterus; species Protopterus annectens. The sequence continues at coordinate 978,459,035 of NC_056726.1, read as the reverse complement.
TAATAAAAAAAAACAGTACTTTCCTTGTGTTTTTTGAAAACTATTGGAGAGAAGGGATATTTTTAAAGACACTGGCTGGGGTTTACTGTGAATAATTGCATCTTGTTTAATCAGCACACAATCATTCAATCCCAAAACATCCAAATCCTGGAGCGGTCACTACTGAAAACATCAATTCCAGGGGGGGGGGGGCAAGACCCAATGCCCTGAAATATATCAATAGGTTTTCCTTTTATCTGATTCAAGCACTTGTAATTTAGGAATGGAGCAACCAATTTCCATGTTTGTAGTTATATATCAAAACAAAATAAACAAAGGCGCAAATGTCCACATGAAGCAGAGTTTGTTCACAAGCTTTCGAGTCCAAAGACTCTTTTTCAAGTACTCGAAAGCTTGTGAATAAACTCTCCTTCATGTGGACGTTTGTGCCTTGGTTTATTTTGTTTTGCATTTCCTTGGACTACTGAGGTACATTTAGCTGTTTATCCTGCTATTCTGTGTAGTTATATATCCACATTTCTGGCCCACACCCTCATTACAGTTATTTACAATAGATGTCAACACCAGTAACATCAACAATAACATAGTTCAGCTTGAGGTCTGGCTATGTTAATGCCAAAATACTCTCCAATATATACCAGAAACTGCCATGCTTTGTAAGAGTAGTGTATAGTGCACTGAGTGCAGAAAACAGAACTGACAACTCAAAGATGTAGATGTGTATTGGTGAAGTGTCAGCAGAGTTAAAAGACTTATTTCACCGCAAGAAAAACAGATGCAGTAATACATGAAAAACATTCTGAAATGTCAGCAAAATCAGCTGCCTCCATTAGAACCTAAACAAGTTGCCTACATCATAATACTGATGCAAGAAATTTTATGCATCCACAATCACACATTTCAGTTAGCCAAACGATTATAATGTGAGCTCACTCAGCTGTCAGCTTAATGCCTTCTTTCGCTAGTGTGTCAGTCCGATCAAACGGTTAGGTTAGGATAATCTCTGTATTGTATCCAATAATACAGCTGCTGAATGCTGTAAAACAAAGTCCAAAAAATGTTAAGAACTGTCTGCTACTGATGGTTTCCTCACTCTTTTCCCAGCACGCAAAGTGCGGGAAGAAAGCAAGAACCAATCAGTAACCATTCAGCCCATCCACATCACGTACATGACTGTAGATGTTGCAGTCCAAACCTCTTCCATATTGCATGTGGTTACAAACAGCATAGACTTCTGGGTATCACACTGATGCCTTCTCTCCTTAATCCGGACTGTTTTTACAGCAGTCCAGATTTACAGAAACTATTTTTTTTAATATCCAGAACTCGCCGAGCATGCACAGTTCTGGTACTTCAACGAGTCAGTTGGACTCACAGCTAAGTAAGCAGCCAGCCAGCAGTATACAGCAGTAGTACTCTGTTTAACAAATAGAAAAAATAAATATTTTATTTTTAAAAATAAAATGTTCTTTATTTTTTCTTTCTTGCTGGGGGTCTGCAGTCCTGCAGTTCAATGAGACAAGCCGCCACTGAGCAAATCATTCATTTTCATAACATCATTATATACTTTATCAGTTTCTCTTGTATATCAGTCATCTTGGCAGTATTTTCTGTTCTAGTTTCAAGTTTTGTTTTTGTGGGTCTTTTCCCATTCTCGATTTTACTGCTGATGTAAGATCTCCAACTATGATCACTCAGCTTAGCACCATACCTGTACTCCTTTGTTTGTATTGTTAATTGCATTATGCAGTACTTTTAGAGGTTCATAGGTAGTTACTAGGCATGCACTCTTATGAGATCATTGATGAGCCCAGTCCAATTTCCCAATTGCCCAACATTTCAGTCTAAGTGACTTTCTTGGAGTTACACAGTAGGTAAATGAAAGCTAAGGGAAATCAAACTTCAGATGAGAGGAAGCAGCTTATTAACAGCTCATAACTTTAATTCTGTCAATTATTTTTTTTTTCCTTGGGGCTTAGCCTTTAATAGGTCCTAGTTGATCAGTTCTCTGTCCCTGTAAACACATTTAAATAAATAAACAGAAGATAGAGTGATGACACTATTTTGAGAGTCGAGCAACTCAGTGGCATCATCTCTGAATCCAATCATATATTATGAATAACAATTTATTTTAATCTAAGTTTCCAAAATCAGAAAGATGAATCACTTTACTGGTAACTTACGTAGCTGTAGCATGCATTCAGTTTGCACCATTTATATATTCTCAAACAATGCGCCTATCAAGACTTATAAAACAAATTGGTCCTAAAAAATCAAACAACTGCATGAAAAAAAAATATTTACCTTCATCCATGATTTTAAGTTTAGAGACAAAGAATAGGGAGACCAAATATGCAGAAATAAGTATCTTAAAAGCATTTTAAAAAGGGTTTGCACTTTAAAAATGAAAAATAAATAAACATAGTGAGAATAAAGATTCAGTAGAACTGAAAAAATGTAAGGACAAGGGTGGACAGAGGAGAAATCTGAACAAAAATAATTGCCTTTTGTTGCTGAAAAGACAGGTCTGCTCTACTGCTTTGCAGTTAAATCTGATATCCTCCTTAAGGTGCATAATGTGATAATAATATGCATTTCAGCAGCTGTAAAATGTAAAAGGATTTCAGAATATGCATTCAGAAATTGCAGAGAAGGCGTTTCTATCAGGCTTTGCTGAAGTGACTCATGAGCTGGAATAATTTAAAGACTTTCTGATATGAATATGAAGCATGGGTGCCGGGACCATAGAGCCAGGGGGAATGTTACAGCTGCAAGACCGGTCAGGAAAAATTAATGAAGTGGAGTTTTCGCTCTAATGTGGATTCGTGCGGAGAAGTTAAACTAACTAAACTAGCTGCTCTTGTTCTCTTATTGCTCTGTGTTACAGAAGTTTTGCTGCCGCTGTTCTGTTGGTGCTGCCAGAGCCAGAATCATGCCAGTAAGTAAGGAGAGTTTTGTTCTTTTATTTGCAGAAGTTATGCTGCTCTCTCTCTCACGCGTGTCTTTGTGTTTGTGTGTGTGTGTGTGTGTGTGTGTGTGTGTGTGTGTGTGTGTGTGTGTGTGTGTGTGTGTGTGTGTGTGTGTGTATGTGTATGTGTAAAATACCCCAGTTAGATATACTTGGTGGTTAGTGTTAATCAGGCTCAAACAAGAGCCTGAATTCTCTACCCATACCACCACTTGTGATTCAGGGAGTTGAGTCCATAGCTCTCCACTGTTTAGCTTTTCACAGAATATTTGGCTCATACTTTTGCTCTGTTCCTCTTAAAATTTGTGTTTTTCTGGCAAACCAGTGAGAACTGAATTCACTAAATACTGATAGCTCTTTAAGTTTCAGTCTTCCTATCTTTCTGGAAACACATGGTAACACAAAACACTTTATTTTAGCAACTTTCTACGATTATACAAGCAATATTTAAAATGTATCCCTAGTTTTGGGCCTTTGCCCCCCAAATAAATTTTGGCTTTTTCCAGATATCTTGTGCTGCAAAGTTAAGAAATTTAGTTGATCATCAAGTGGATTTTACAAGAACCTGAGAGCTTCAGTGGAAGTGAAGTTTAATGCTACTTATGATACGTTGTTTGCATTGTTAGTAGCAGAACAAGTAGCTTTTGATACAGAAGGCTGTGGGTACTACTCCCACAGTATGCAGATGGATTGCTGATACTGTACTGTGATGTACTTTAAAGGGAGTGGATGCTGCAGTCCTTTGAATGTCCTCCTTTGGAGGAGTTACTTAGTAACTATGAACCCATTATCAGTTTGACATCCATTCCCCATTGCAAAATTACTAGCTTATCATTTTTTAATTTAGCATAGGTAATTTATTTTTCAAGGGCAACAGGCACTTTATTTGTAGATGAAACAATGAAATATAAAGTTGTTTACTAGGAGCAACCACTTCATTAGTTACAGATCCGTTTAATGTGGAATTATTTAGATAACTTAACTTCTGCAGAGATTTTGCATATTTACTGATATTGGTGGATTGTAATGACAAAAGTTTGAGTAGCCTTTTATGGTCGAAATTTTCTGAAATGGGTAGTTTTGTCATTATTGGTTCATACATTTTGTTTCATTGCACAATAGAAGACTGTTCCAAACTACAAATTTAAAACACAATCTAACAAGTGGTGCTGTATTATACAAGGATTATAATTTAATACAATCAGGTTAATACAATCAGGAAGGTAAATCAAAGAACATATACTTGTATGCTTACTCACAGGATGCAGGAGATCAAAACAGGGGAAGAGACCAGTCACCAATGGTGTCCTTCGGGGTTCAGTGCTGAGAGTTTTTCTGTTTGGCATACATATCTCAAAAATAAAAGGAAATACCAAAGGGCTTTGGCCGACTACTGAGATGACTGCAAACTAGGAACAGTTATTGAATGCCCAAATGACTTAACCATCATGCAGGAAGGTTTGTCCCAAACAATAACCGGTGCCAGAATTATGAATTGAAACTAAACTCCAATAAATATTTATTTATTTCCAGTCTTATTATGAATCAGTTGTTTGAAATACATTATCGTATCCTTTGGGAAGTCATCTACTCCAGGGAACTGCCAAATTGACAATGCCCCCTGAGAACTGACCCAGTTGTTTAGCATTTGGGAACTTGTGTGTACAGTGACCTAACTTTTGACCAACATGTGCCCAGAGTCATCAGAAAGTCTTTCTATATTGCACAGCTTATAAACAAACTGATTGTGACTAGACCTAGAGATGTTATTGTCCCCCTTTACAAAGCTCTCATTAGGTAAATCATTTTGTATAATGTCCACTTTGGCATGTATCTGTCCAGACCCATGCAACAATTGGAATACCCACAGAGATAACTTACTAAAAGGATACAAGTCCTAAACAGCAGGCCTTGCATGGACCACCTCAAAGATTTATCACTGTACTCAGTATCCTACAGCGTACTTAGAGGTGACGTGTCTGGCATACAAGGCATCCTCTGTCCTAATACAGATGGACCTACTGAACATCAAAAAGTCAAATGGCATCAGAAATACTCAGTCCAGGTATCTAAACTGAATGTTGTAGAGAGATGGATATATATCCAGAACAGACTATCCATTCAAGTAAAACAAAGCTCATCCCTGTCCGTATTCAAATGCAACTTGGATCTAAGGATGGGTAATAGAAAATGTACTCCAGGATTACCCCTTGTGCCACTAATGGATAGAGGCAGTTCCTAAATGCTGCATCCCTTACATGGGTCCCCTCAAATTATCTACAGTGTGATTGCATTTATTCTCACTAGAGTTATTATACAATTATCAGCCATGGGATAGGTAAGACCAATCAGGAATTGTTAATTCAAGCACCAAAATGGATATTGGCTAAGCTTGAAATGTCCTCCAAGAAAACCTATGTTGTGATAGTAAATTGTTTTAAAAAAATTACCGTTTTTAGATCACTAAGTGCCCCTGTCACCCTCTGCCCCCTAGTCTTCAACAGCTTCCGGCTCCACTGAAATGAAGCATTCTTTCCCCCAACACAAACCTAGACACAGACACACAAAACACACACACACACACACACACACACACACACACACACACACACACACACACACACACACACACACACACACACACACACACACACACACACACACACTTTATACATTTGATTGATGCATATTTAGTTGAATATCTATAACGGCAAATATTGCTATCAGTAAACATTCTGCATTTGTGCTGCAGAAAAGGGACAATAAACTTTGACAGTTGAGAAGGAGCACATGGCTCAACCAGTCTGATGTAGGTCTACTGTACTAGTCAGCTGTTTTACGTTTGTGCAAGAGGCTATTTCTTCCTACATAAAACAGTATAATTGCTTTGGACATATCTCATTTATTCACAAAGTTCTCAGAGTTTCTTCAGCAAAGATATTCAGTGTGCTAATTGCCATGTCCTGCCCCCCAGAAGTAACATCCTTATATTTTCCTCATCAGTTTCAGTTGTTCGCATTTGTACTATTTTTCTATTGTAGCTTTTTGACCTTTGAATGATATTATACAAAGAGAAGATATTTCTTTACAAGGACACTATCCCCCTTTTTTCATAGATTCTTCATGAAGTTCACCGTTTTAATTGCTGTGTCTTGAATGGGTCAGCCTTAATCGTGTTCATTTAAAGGTCAGTATTAAAACAGGATGTAATAGTCAAAAACTGAATAACCGTGAAGGGGAACATTATTTCTGCTCCCTCTACATGCTCCAGTGATTTCCAGTGTATCCTAACATTTCTTATCTTGCTCTTGCTTTATGTATTATGTTCACATCAGACCTGAATCCATCAAGAACCTTTACGCCTCTGTACCTCTGTTGCCCTGTCACAGGCTGTTTGCTCCCGTGATATATGCTTGTATAGCATATGCGTATCTTGCACTTAACTGAGTTTACTGTGTAGCATCTTCTTCTGACTTTCAACACTGTATTGCTCAGAGTTCTTTTTTTTTATTATTTCTTTTCTTCCTTGCATATCAGCCTTGATGCAGATTGCTGCTGCATTTAAAAAAATATTTCTTACAATACAAGCTTCCCTAAATTCTGGCATATAATGACATGAAACACAAACACCTCTAAATAAATAGTGCTAAAAATTAATTGTTTCCCACTTATTTTGCTGTATACACAGTCTGCTAACATCCATTAGTTAGTTAAGGATTCTTTCACAGAAAGACAGCTTATTTCTCTGCCTAGGATGTCTCATCTGTTTACATTCTATATTGTGAGTCTAATTTCAGCAGCCCACATCTATACACCCTCATCAGTTTAATATGCTGACCATACTCTCAGATTCATATTCCACTTATGTAGTATGAATTTTTCACTGTTATTCCATAGGGAGCATGTCAGTTGGTCAATGGCGGTTGAGACAATTGTCATTTAAGCAGAAAATGTTTCACAGAAAACAATTTTGCTGATAGTGCAGAATCTCTTCCATTGTAAGACCTCAGGGTAGGTATATTTTTTTGTGTACTCCACGTTTCACCAAAATTGCTTTGGTGAAACATTTTTAGATTTTCTTTTGTAATTAAGAGAAAGCAGTGTCAATCTATCAACATGAATCTACTATATGTTACCTCAGTCTTGAACTTTATACCTCCTTGGGTAATAAATCAATTCTTCTCTTTCAGAGCTCAGCCTGTAACTTCCTGCTTTGAGGTGGAAACTGCAATTGCAGTAACATCCTACTTCTGATTCTTTCTTACTTTTTTGAGAAGAAATAAAATATGCCTTCTTCATGTCATCTGACATGTATTTGTGATCATCAATCATCATCTTCTTTCGGTTGTTCCCATTAGGGGTCGCCACAGCGGATCATCTGTTTCCATTTCTTCCTGTCCTCTGCATCATGCTCTTTCACACCAACCACCTGCATGTCCTCTCTCACCACATCCATAAATCTCATCTTAGGCCTTCCTCTTTTCCTCTTACCTGGCAGCTCCATCCTTAGCATCCTTTTCCCAATATACCCAGCATCCCTCCTCAGCACATGTCCAAACCAACGTAATCTCGCCTCTCTTGCTTTGTCTCCAAACTGTCCAACCTGAGCTGACCCTCTAATATACTGATTCCTAATCCTGTCCATCCTAGTCACACCCAGTGCAAACCTTAACATCTTTAACTCTGCCACATCCAGCTCTGACTCCTTCCTTTTTGACAATGCTACCATCTCCAACCCATATAACATAGCTAGTCTCACCACCCTCTTGTAGACCTTCCCTTTCACTCTTATTGGTACCCGTCTGTCACAAATCACTCCTGACACTCTTCTCCACCCATTCCACCCTGCCTGTACTCTCTTCTTCATCTCTCTTCCACATTCACCATTACTCTGAACTGTTGATCCCAAGTACTTAAACTCATCCACCTTTATCAACTCTACTCCCTGCATCCTCACCATTCCTCTACCCTCCCTCTCATTTACACATATATATTCTGTTTTAGCCCTGCTGACCTTCATTCCTCTCCTCTCTAAAGCATACCTCCACCTCTCCAGGGTCTTCTCAACCTGGTCCCTACTCTCACTACATATCACAATGTCATCTGCAAACATCACAGTCCACGGGGCCTCCTGTCTAATCTCATCTGTAAACCTGTCCATCACCACTACAAATAAGAAAGGGCTCAGAGCTGATCCTTGATTTAATCCCACCTCCACCTTAAATGTATTTGTCACTCCCACTGCAGTCCTCACCAATATCACACTACCCTTGTACATATACTGTACCACTCTTACATACTTCTCTGCCACTCCCGACTTCCTCATACAATACCACAACTCCTCTCTAGGCACCCTGTCGTATGCTTTCTCTAAGTCCACAAAGACACAATGCAACTCCTTCTGACCTTCTCTGTATTTCTCCAACAACACTTTCATAGCAAATATTGCATCTGTAGTGCTCTTTCCTGGCATTAAACCATACTGCTGATCACTAATCATCACCTCCCTTCTTAACCTAGCTTCCACTACTCTTTCCCATCAATGAGGAGTGCAAATTTTTATTTACTTATTTATTTATGCATTGATTGAGTCATTCATTAATTTCCTTATGTATGTATACATTTAATAACAAGGTAGATGGGCAGATATGCCAACTCTTCCTTTTAAGCCATGACAAGGGTCAGTGGCATAAATTCCATAAATAGATCAACATAGTAGTCTTTTCAGTATTTATACAATAAAGTGAATGCTATGTGTTTGACCCACAAATCAAATGGAGGATATTTATATGACAACAGTAACATTATCTATTTGTTCTGTGAAATGAATTTGATGAGAGGGAACAGGTAGGTAGACAATATTGCTATGGAGGTTTGTTAAACAACTACTTAGAATGATGCCAAATAGATGTGATTTAAGGGGGTCTACTTTATGAGCTCAAAAGCTGAAAAACTCAAATCCAAATAGCGCAATACGTAAAGAGCGAACCACGAATACGTCGAACGAACGAATCCGCAAAAGTGGAAATATCGAATTTGCATAGTTGGCCCGTCTGCGGTATAGTTACGTAAAGTAAGTGTGCGATAGTTATGGACCTTAGGGTTAGGGAGGGGTTAAGGTAAGTGCAAAGGTAGGTAGTGTATGTAAGGTTTTGTGTAGGTAATGTAGGTAAGATTTAGTGTAGGGTTTAGGTGTATGTGTGTGGAATATTTAGTTTGTTTGGGTATAGCTCCGTAGGGGAAGTGTGCGGTAGTTATGGACCTTAGGGTTAGGGAGGGGCTAAGGACAGTACATAGATAGTTGTGTATGTAGGGTTTAGTGTAGGGTTAGCAGTAGGGTTTTGGTGTTTTAATTTAGGGTTAGAAGTAGGGTTTTGGTTAGTGTATGTATGTGTTTTTTTTATTGTGTTTGGGTAGGTAGTGGGTTGCGGGTGGTGGATTGGTCGACTATGACGGTTCGAGGTTTTAAATTTCACACTTTAGTACATTCGACGTATTCACGGTTCGCTCTTTATTTGTCGCGCTATTTGGATTTGGGTTTTTCGGGTTTCGAGCACATAAAGTAGATCCAATTTAATGGACTTTTTAAATGTGGTTAAATTGCAACAATTCTAAAAAGGTGTAGTGAGTTCTAGACTGGTGGAGTACAATTGCAGTGAAAATGGTGGTCACTGCAGAGTGGTTACATTTTGGTCAGTATTTTTAACAAGCATGTGTTACTAGTAGAGTGAAAGGGGAGTGCTGGAATAGGTAGAAGTATGGGCAGAGTATGTTTTTTAAATTGTAGTAGCAAATGAGTAGAATAACACATAAATTTATGGGAAGAGTGTTAGAGTGGTGAGTAATAAAATGTCCGACTTTACTTATTTACTTATTTACTTTACTTAAGGTAGGTTGGTACCTTTGGAGTTGTCTTGTAAGAATAAGATGAGAGAATATTCAAGTCTGAAGATAAAAGTATTAAAAGTGATAATGTGCCTAGTGCTTGAGGCTTTTACAATGTACATCTGAGAGTCTATAACAGGAAATACCTTTTTGAATCACAACTTCACAAAACACAAAGCCTTCATATAGCTGAAAAAAAATTATTTTTGCAAGGCTGCAACCCTACCCACCTGCACACACACACACACACACACACACACACACACACACACACACACACACACACACACACACACACACACACACACACACACACACACACACACCAATTTTACTATCACACTACAGTAGGGGAGAAACTCTCCAAATGGTGCACAGCATTCTCAAACAACTACCAAACTTGAGCAGTAATAATCAGGGAACTAATTCTTGATCAGATGGTCCTCAAATAAACAGAGGATATCCAATTCTTTTGGGTGCATTTCATAAGCTTGCTGCAGGGAAAAATGTATTTTCCCAAAGGGTCAGTGACCTCACTGTTGATTAGAATAAGGAAAGTGCAAAGTAGAAAAGCTATTGCTTGTATGGCAGGAGATGAGGACTCTACTTTTATTGCAAATATTTGATTCATAATTCATATCAAACTCTCAAATTATGCTTTTTCACATTCCAGTGGTTTCCTGGTATTTACAATTGTAGCATAAAACTCTTCTTCACCAATTACTTACCTATATTCATGGTGAGGCAATTAACTTCTTGTAGGTTTTAGAAGAAGTTTTGGTTACTCTGTCTATGAATGGTGAAGTATTCTCCCAATCTATATACTTAGTTCTGTTGTTCTCTCCATAGATATGGTATGTGGTTGAGGAGACCTTTAAAAAGCCTAACTCCATTAACCAGGAACACTGGTTAAAAGGCTTGCACAGATTCATACAGTAGGAAATTGGAAGCTGGGAAAATCAAACCTTTGACTATAGCATGCAGGGGTTCATAGGTGTTTCAAAGCAATTTAGTCTTGTGACCATCAATGGCTTACCCACACTCATCCTCAGGCTGTACCCCCTTTCTCAAAGAAGGTTAGGCCAGTTAGTCATAAGGTAAATATGAGGGTAAAAAACAAATATTCTGGAACCTCATAGCTAAAAGCAGGTCTTATACAAAAATAAATAACAAAAAAGAAATAAGACTAACCAACAGGGCAGTGGCAAGATCAACAAACTTTAATATACGGTAAGTGGTTTTGTGGGTTTATCTCTTCTTCAGACCATACAAAGATTAAAACATCCAATAAATAGAAAAAGCACTCAACAACAATTAAAACTAATTGAACCATACTAAGATCATTTACCCCACCTCTCCTTTAGGACAGGGGTTAAGGGAACAGTGCTCTTCAGCCTTGATTCCCTGGGAAGAATAAGAATGATGAATAATAATGTGGAGAAAACTGAACTTAAATGGATTATAGTTTTGCAGTAACACATGGAGCTGGGGCTGAATAGCATTGTTCCTTTAAAACATGTCTTAAAGGAGAGGCAGGGTAAATCCTTTTATTTAGTATGGTTTAATTGGTTTTAATTGCTGTTGAATGATTTTACTATTTAGACATGTAGTGGTAAAAAGTCAAGCATGGAGTGAATGCATGCTTTATATTTAAACCACAGCTCAGTAAATACTCAAATATGGACATGTTCCAGATGGAGAAAAAACTCATGATCAGGAAACTTGTTGCTGAGACTTTGGCATTGAGAAAAGACAGATTAATGTGGTCCAAATTGGGGTCTGATGAAACTGATAGATTGGAATAACCATTAACTGGAATCTACATACAAAGGTACTGGGATAGCAGCAGAGGTTTTAGCAAGAATATGGAATCATTTGAACAAGAGGTGCAGGCCATCCCTTGCAGAGTAAGTTGGACTATCAATCATCTCATCCTGTGCTGACATATACTAGATCTCCCCTAGAATGGCACCAGCTGTTCAGACAATTATTGAAGTTTACAGTCTAAATACTGTGTGCTCTGTATTTGCTACCATTTTATTAAAATGATTTCCACTGCTTACTGCCTCTCAGACTATACTGTTTTCTTTCCTTTCTAGTACTAGCTGCTACCTATGTATCTATCTACCTATCCATCTATCTCTGTCTCTGTCTCTGTCTCTCTCTCTCCTCTTTGCAATTGTCTCTGTTTTGTAATACTATGAAGAAAACTCATTGTTTTTTCTGCATTTTCACTGTAATCTCTAGGTCCCTTATACTCAGTATCAAACATACTTATAATTCTGTTATTTTCTGTTTTCTAATATCATTATACCATATTGTGACTTTTTACTAGACTAACTAAATATACTATATTGATAAAAACTGTTCTTATCATTTTGTTTGTTTTAATTTCATCCTGTTTTGAATCACCAGTTTCCCTCTGCTTGTCAGACTGTGACTTTAGTTTTCTAGTACTCATTTTTTCCCAAAACTAATTACTCCATATCTTGAGATAATTATGACATTTTTGCATTATTTGAACCATGCATTTTCTTCTTACAAAGTTTTAATAGCTCTGTGACCACAGAGCAAGCTTACTTGCATTGCATCTTTCTTTTCTGTTTTCCCATTTGCTAATGGTGTTTTTAGAAGGCTGTGATTGAGTCATAAAATTATGTTATGATATGAGGCTGAAACTTCAAAACATTGCTTCAATTCATCCTATCACACTCACCAAGTTTTCTGGGAATAGAAAGTGGTGTCTTGAACCTGGCACCAAACCTTATGTCCGACACAGGTTAAAAGTTGAGCTTGGTTCATGTCAGCTAATATGTTTTTTTTTAATTAAATCTCATATTAGTCAGACATACACCTAACAAGCATTAGATCATATTTTCTATGATTCATTCATAACTAAAATACTTCCAAATAACTTCAAACATGTCTTGAGTATACCACTTACCAAGTAGCCCTTGTCTACCATAACTAGTGACTTTTTTCCCATTGCCAGTCTCAGTCCTATCACCAAAATTCTAGAAAAATAGTTTATGACCAAATACTGGAAAACTTTATAAAATATAACTTTATGGACATGCAGCATGGCTTCTGTGATGCCCGTGCCCTGGCCCAGCAATCAAGGTGCCTCAATCCTCACTGCTAACACCAGAGAGGGTGTCTCATATATGAGGAAAGGATAACAAATACACACAGTAAAGTGCAATTTCCCTTAAGAGCACACAGAGATCACAGTCAGTCCGGGTCTGGTCACTCCCTTGCTCCCCAGGTCCCCAATAAGACTGCCCACTGGCACAGCTATAGGGTCTAGATCTCAGCCTAGTGGGCAAGTTAAACTCTCCAGCACCCTCTCTGTCCAATGAGTGCTTCTTGTCCCTGCTCAAGTAGCTGATACACACACACACACACACACACTTTGAGATAAGAGTTTACACAACCACACAGACACTTCTAGGAAAGGCTGGCACAGGTTCTCCAGCTGTGCCCCTTTTACCCAGACTATATGGTAGTACCAGCTGCCACGACCCACTAATAATTATCAGCTACTCAAAGGCCCTTACAAGGGTGTCCAATTATTACTGTGCAATATTATTATCCATTTGGTAGATATGACTAAACAGTCTCAAGGCTTATTTGAGTGACCTGGTACAGGATCTTTATATACATGCAATGTACTCTTAGAGCTTAACTTATCTCCACACAAAATCAGCCACAGTTAAAAGGTTTTAAAATATTTAATAATAAATAATTAAAACCAAAAGACAATACTTTCTACTACACAGTCAGTGCTAGTCAAGAGTTTGGAGATCACACAGAAATACTTAAAATAAATCAGTAATACAGTTCTGACATCACAGAAAAACACTTAGTCTAAACTGTTTAATTTCTTGCTCTCTAAAAGAAAACACAAGTCTAAGAAAACTTACATAAGACAACAGACAGAGTGCTGATGAGTTGGATATCAAGACAAAAATGCTTAATAATCTCTGGTTCTCACTGTTTAAATTGAAATTGCAGTTCTGCTAAAACATTACATCATCTTTTACACTTTCCTGGTGTTCCCAGACTGACAGAAACTGCATTTACATTATTTTATACTTAGAGCAATAAAGGACATTCCACATGTAAATTCTGGTCATTAACTTTAGCCTTAAAAAAATAGGCAGGATGCTTACTCCATACTCATCGACTCTAAATTCTAACTTCAAAGGAACAGACATAAAGTGATTTTAACTTCAAAGGACCAACAAGAAATGCTTGACTTAGCTTTCTTTACAACAGAGGGAAATGTTGCCACATCATTTTAAGTTCAACATTTCACAGTATTTACAAATGATAGAATTATGTACCAAATCTATTTGACTAGGCTGGCAGCCTTCACCCATCTCTACCAGTCTTCACCCCCCCCCCAGAGAACTCAAGCTAGTTTTTCAAGTGACCCTTGAGAAACACTGCTTGAGAGGGTTAGGTCTATCTGAGTATACCTACCCCATTCCCTATCTTGAGAGCCCATCTGCATTGGCATTGTTACTCCCACTGCGGTGCTGCACTGATATATCATATGCTTGCAACTCCAGGCTCCATCTTATCAACTTGTCATTTTGCTTGCTGGCTCTGTTCAGCCATGTTAGAGGGTTGTGATCTGTCATAACAGTGAATTTCCTTCCATACAGATAAGGCTGAAGTTTCTGCAATGCCCACACTATGGCTAGACATTCCTTTTCTACAGCTGCATAGCATTCCTCCCTGGGTTGAAACCTATGACTGAGATAAACCACTGGGTGCTCTACCCCCTCTGAAGAAATCTGGCTAAGTATAGCCCCCACCCCATGGTTTGAAGCATACACCTCCACAACATTTTTTTTGCTGTAATCTGGACTGGGTAACACAGGGGGTTGTCCCAAAGCTTCTTTAAGCTTCTGGAATGCCTGCTCACATGTTAGGGTCCACACTAACTCATCTGGCCTGCTCTTCCTTGTCAGGTCTATGAGGGTAGCAGCTATGGTACTATAACTGGGGGCGAACTTTGTGTAGTACCCTACTGTCCCTAAAAATGCCCTCACCTGCTTTTTAGTAACATAGGCAGGCCGTGCCTGAATGGCTTCCACTTTGGCAGGTTCTGGCCTTAACTTCCCACCTCCCACTCTATGTCTTAGGTAGGATACCTCTGCCATACCCACCTGACATTTTCTTGGCTTAATGGTCAATCCTGCCCTCTGTAGTCTGACCAGCACCTCCCTGACATGCTGAAGGTGCTCTGGCCAGGAATGTCTGTAGATGGCAATATCATCTACATAAACAAGGGCAAACCCTCCTGCTAGGATATTATCTACCAGCCTCTGGAAAGTCACTAGGGCATTCTTCATCCCAAAGGGCATCTTTGTGAACTCATACAAGCCAAATGGAGTCACAAAGGCTGACTTCTCTCTAGCACTGGGGGTCAAGAGCACCTGCCAGTAACCCTTGGTAAGATCAATGGCTGTAAGATACTTAGACCCACCCAGCTGCTCTAGGGCCTCATCTGTCCTAGGCATGGGGTAAGCATCCGACTCTGTGTGACTATTTAATTTCCTGTAGTCCACACAGAACATGGTGCTGCCATCCTTCATTGGTACCAGCACCACTGGCGAGGCCCAGGGACTGTTGGACTCTTGAATCACTCCTAGTTCCAACATTTCCTGTACCTCCTCCCTCAGAGTCTGTCTGACTCTCTCAGGCATCCTATAAGGGGCCTGCCTAATAGGCCTTCAGGGTCCTGTATCCACCTGGTTCTGAGGAAAGGATAACAAATACACACAGTAAAGTGCAATTTCCCTTAAGAGCACACAGATATCACAGTCAGTTCAGGTCTGGTCACTCCCTTGCTCCCCAGGTCCCCAATAAGACTGCCCACTGGCACAGCTATAGGGTCTAGATCTCAGCCTAGTGGGCAAGCTAAAATCTCCAGCCCCCCTTCTGTCCAACCAGTGCTTTGTGTCCCTGCCCAAGTAGCTAACACATACACACACACACACACACTTTGAGATAAGAGTTTACACAACCACATAGACACTTCTGGGGAAGGCTGGCACAGGTCCTCCAGCTGTGCCCCTTTTACCCAGACTATATGGCAGTACCAGCTGCCACCACCCACTAATAATTACAGCTACTCAAAGGCCCTTAAAAGGGTGTCCAATTATTACTGTACAATATTATTATCCAATTGGTAGATATGACTAAACAGTCTCAAGGCTTATTAGAGTGACCTGGTACAGGATCCTTATATACATGCAACATACTCTTATAGCTTAATTTATCTCTACACAAAACCAGCCACAGTTAAAAGGTTTTAAAATATTTAATAATAAATAATTAAAACCACAAAACAATACTTTCTGCTATACAGTCAGTGCTAGTCAAGATTTCAGAGATCACACAGAAATACTTAAAATAAATCAGTAGTACACTTCTGACATCATAGAAAAACACATTCTAAACTTTCTAATTTCTAGGTCTCTAAAAGAAAATACAAGTCTAAGATAACTTACATAAGACAACAGGCAGAGTGCTGATGAGTTGGATATCAAGAAAATGCTTAATAATCTCTGGTTCTCACTGTTTAAATCAAAACTGCAGTTCTTCTAAAACATTACATCATCTTTTATACTTTCAGAAACTGCATTTACATTCTTTTACACTTAGAGCAATAAAGGACATTCCACATGTAAATTCTGGTCATTAACTTTAGCCTTAACATAATAGGCAGGATGCGTACTCCAGACTCATCAACTCCAAATTCTAACTTCAAAAGAACAGACATCAAGTAATTTTAATTTCAAAGGACCAGCAAGAATTGCTTGACTTAGCTTTCTTTACAGCAGAGGGCAAAGTTGCCACATTGTTTTAAGTTCAACATTTCACAGTATTTACAAACAAAAGAATTATGTACCAAATCTATTTGACTAGGCTGGCAGCCTTCACCCATCTCTACCAGTCTTCACATCTTCCATCCAGCTTTCATTGACCAATCAAATTCTGGACAGCTTCAAACAAGGTAAACTTACTGCTGCTATTTTCCTAGACCTTAAGAGAGCTGTAAAGGCTACTGGCCATGTATCCCCTCTGCACTGACTCATTAATAATGACTTCCCTTCTGAAGTACCACAATGTTTGTAAAACTGTCTGGACAATAGAATGTTCTGAATGGTGGGAGCAATCAGAACCATTAAGACTGGTAACAACACATGTGGGGTCCTTGAATGACCTATCCTCATCACTTTTATATTTTCTCTCCATTTTAACAACCTTTCTTGGGATCTGCCCCAAATAAAATGTGTGCAATACACCAATGATATTGTGTTGATTATGTTCATTAAAATCCTACCCCAAGTTGCTGGATGACTTTAAGGGCTCATAGAGATGTTCATAGGTTAGTACTAAGCTAACTGCCCTTGCAAGCCATTTTAAGCCTAGCCAATTATCCCACGTGAGACTCAAACTCTGCACCTTATGCTTACAAGGCAAACACCTTAACCATTAGGCCATCCTCTCAAACCTTGGAAGACTATTTGGAATTGACTGCATTGTAAATTCACAGAAAATCATCAAGATGGTGTTTGGCACAGCTCAAAAACAAAAGCATGTTCATGACCTCTGTACCAGTGTTGCTACAAGATCCATGTTTCCCAACATTTCACATATTGTCCTCACTCCTGAACATATATCAACTCAGAATCCAAGCATACAACCTCAGAAGTTGCAACAGCATTCAGCTGTACAGACCACCATTCAACCTGAAGAAATGCATAGAGCTCTGCAGAATAGTACCACTATATGGAATGGCATTCCAGAAAACATTACAAACTCTTACAAAAAAATCACTCCAACACAAATTGCTCAAACAAAACACAGTTAAATGTTTTACAGACATTGACTAATGGTATTCTGTTTTACCCACTACATATTGCAATTTTACCAAATTATTTTGTCTTCTGCTGACAATTTTATAATATAATGGCGGGGAAGGGGTGTTTTTTTAAATGAGTTCTTACAGATTTCTATTAATTCTTTTTAGTTTTGCTTCCATTGTTTCAATTATGAAATACCTAGGGAAAACTCCTGCTGATCTTTAACATCTAAGAAAATTGTACATATCTTAGTAACATCCAGCTAATCAGTGGAAGGAGCTGAGAAATAGCATTCCTCATTTAACTAACATATTTATGGACATCTTTATTAAGCTGTATAGCTTGTTTGACTTCCTGTTATTTGCCTGCCTATTGCTGATCTCTTTGAATTTGATTTGATTTTGGATTGAAGTTATTCATTTAAGGTTTGGTTACTTCGATTTTTTATCTTTTTCTTTTCTTACATTTTGTTTTGTTTTAAGTTTTTTGTTCTTTTTGAAGTTTTAAGAGGTTTGATAGAGTCAGTTAGAAAATAATTATTTTTCAGACAGTGAATAACATCCAGCTAATTAGTGTGAGGAGCTAAGAAATAACATTCCTCATTTAACTACAAATATTTAGTGGCATCTTTATTTAGCTGTAGTACTTGTTTGACTTGCTTTTCTCTGCCTGACTATTGTTGATTTCTGTCTGTATTTAGTTTTTCCCACCCACCTGCCCTGCTGATGTTGTACTTTTAAACTTGGCAGCTCTTGAGTTACTCGGCCATTTACTATAAATCTTATTTTGGACACTCCTCCCAGTCCATTCTCATCAGTTCATTCTACTGAGCACTGAGAGTTCAGCTGGGAAGACCCTTACCCTTAGTCTCTTAAACCTGAATTACCTTCTGTTTCCTACCTTCCCACTTACTAAAAATAATTGCACTTTATTCAGCTACTTTAATTGAATTTGTGCATCTTCCTATTAAATTTAGCTTTTTGCTGCACATTCTTAAAGTGTTTAGTTGCATTTATTCTGCTGCATTTATTACTGCTTGTTGGTAACCTGATTACATTGTAACTGTTATTCTAAATCTTTTAGTTTTCAAACTAGTTATCTTACATAATTATCTTACATAATGAAAGTTTGTGATCTACACTCTTGTGGCAGGAGGTGTAGCTTACATCCTTTTGAGTTGAGAATTGTTTGTTGAAGGCTTATTGTGTCTGTTAATCTAAAAGTTCCTTAGTTCTGGTTTAAGCACTTGGACTCCAAACCAGTTAATTTACATTAAGAAGGTTTGTGGTTTACATTCTTGTGGGATGAGAGGGTAGCCACCAATCTTCTGAGCTGGGAATTGCTGGTGAAGGCTTATTGTGCCTGATATTCTAAGTGGTTTTGTTCTAATTTAAGCACTTGGTCTCCAAACCAGTTATTTTGCATTAAGAAGGTTTATGATACACATTCTTGTGGCATTACACTCTAGACATATTATTAACTACTACAACATCTAGTTCGCAAATAGTGGAGTGTTGGTCATCATGTTCCTTGTCTCATTGACCAATTTAATATTTAAATTTCCCTCACTCCTCCCTAGTAGATCAGTATCCATGGATATGCACTTTCTGACCCTCTTTGTGACCAGTCTGGTTGAGATGGGTATTCGGAGACATTGGAGCAATTACGTCATATTCATTGACAACCCACTTATTTTTAATAAAGCTGATAAAGTATGTGAGAAATACACTTTAAAGCTGGAGGCAAAACTCTCTCATACAACCAAAACTAATCCTACAGAGATTGTCAGAGACACTTGCACTATGCCTACCTCAGGTGGTAAAAGCCCTTCACATAAAACTACTTATCCTGAGTCACAGGTAACCTTCCTAAAACACTAAGATCTTCTGCACAGCACAATAAAAAAGGGTCCTCAGCCATCAATTAAACACTCTGATAAAAAGACACCCACAGTGACACATAGTAACACTGCATCCAGTGCTTCTACTGCTAAGCCCTTAAGGCATGCCAGCACACAGCCATGTTTCCTGGTCATTGGGTGATTCTACAGTTGTCCACCTCACCAGACTGAGTAAGGTGAGTGTCATTATTAGCTGCCTTTCCAGGGCAAGGATCTAGTCACACAGGCACTCAGGTTATTGAACCACAGGTACGTATGTATGTAGGTATATATCTCTCACAGTCCATGTGGGTGTTAATGACCTGAGACCTACCTCCCTTGATTATATGAAGTGAGACATGATGGAGCTCTCTGATTATGTGTCTGAGGCAGGTATGAGCCTATCACTGTGCATCATACTACCTTCTCCAAGGATGATGCCACATTACCAACAGAAAATGATTGATTTTAACAATTGGCTTAACTTCTGGTGTTAGTCAAGGGGGTTACAATATTTGACGGCCTGGGAAGACATGGTTGACATTCCAAGCTGCTTTACCAGGGATGGTCTGCACTTTTCCCCTCTAGGGTTTGAATATTGGCAAAGACATTTTCCACCCCCCACCCCCATAATGTCTTTTTTAAGGCAATATCAAACTGATAAATGTACTCACTTATTTGAACCTATGAAGGAATATCTGAATGTGGGACTGCCAGTGCTAGAAGTCTTACAAGAAACTCCACTCCTTGTAAGTCTTGTCTCTCTGAAGAGTATAGACATCTGTGGAGTAATGGAGATATAGTTTAAAGTCATAGATGGCACCCCAGCAATGCAAGGTTATAATGCCTTTGATACCTTTAGACCAGCTACTGCACAGGGGAGAGCTTAAAGGAGAGGTGCCTCAGTCTATATTAAAAACAACCTCACATTCACACTAGTTAATGTGTAAGACCTACTGGAACTCATATATGTGAAACTAACCATAAACAGGGTGTCATACCATATCCTTGCAACCTATACATCCCCCTCCATGCCTCAGGAAACCCATATTACCTATTTCAATGTACTATAGTCCCTCACTGATCAACCCAATACAATATTCATGAGGGATCTCAACTACCCCTCTATAGATTGGGAATTTCTACACAACATCTAATGCACAAGCCCAGTGATTTGCTAATACCAACATCCTGGAACATTTGGTCCATTCTCCTACCAGGGGTACAGAATCCTTGACCTTGTTCTCATGAACAGTGGAGGATAATGTTCCTCTCCCAATGTAATGTCATCACTCATCACATCTGACTATAAGGCAGTACTACTTGAAATAAAAATTAAATTCGGGGATCCATCAAAACCAAAAATCTTTAGGAACTATTCCAAAGCTAACCTTTCTACTAAGCAGCACTTTGGCTAAATTCCAAGCTCTGCCAAACCCAGTAAACACCATAGCATATGCTGAGCTATTTATAATATCACTGTACAGCCATATGGATAGCTGTATAGAGCGAGCTGTGCCCACTCATGTTATGAATAAGACAAACTCAAAAGACAAGCCACCCTGGTGGAATCACAATATCACTCTGTTATACAAAAAAAAAAGAAATCTTGGCCAAGCACAGGAGGTACAAAGCCGTGCATACTAAAAGCCCCCTGACCAATCTAAACAGGCAGCTAAGAGGGATAATTAATACTTCAAGGGCTAAATCTGAGCAAAAATAACTTTTCAGTCAAAGGACAACCACAAAGCTTTCTACAGCTATGTCTGTAACCTCAGAGGAAATGCACAACAATGCATAGAACCTATTATAAATGGCATCACCCACTCTGAACTGGAGGCTATTGCCAACCTTCTGGCTGACAGGTTCAATTCACATTTTTCAACCCCCCCCAGATAGTCCAAAGGAAATACCACATACCAAACACCCTCAACCATTACTAGGGAACAGGTCATCAATGCACTTTCCAAGACCAAAAACACTGCAATGATGGGCCCTGATACAATCGCAGGATGTTTAATAAATAGCATGAAACATGAACTCTAAGATAAACTTCAATCACTTTTCCACTGGAGCCTTCAGTCAGGTTTTGTGTCCAAGGAATGGAAGATGGCTACAGTCAGCCCTCTGCACAAAGGAGGTCCAACCACTGATCTAGGTAACTACAGGCCCATATGTCTTACCACAAAAACCACACGAATGAAAAGGCAAATGTATAAAAAGCAACACTGGAATCAGATCCAAAAAAAGGATTTATTGCACTTAGCGCCTCGACCAAAACAGCCTTCAAAGAGTGCAAGTTCACAATAAAACATTCCCCTAAATATATATATATATATATATATATATATATATATATATATATATATATACTCCTAATTGATTAATTAAACAATTAGTAAAACAATTAAAATTATATAACTGAAAAATTTAAAGCAAACATTTCCAGTTTATATCCGTGTTTAACCCCCTTGGTATAGGGGTGTCAAATTTTAAAATAAACACAGTTTCTTTGTATAATAATTTGTTTTTAATTCATCTTTCAGCCGAGGCGCTAAGTGCAATAAATCCATATGTCTTACCAGCCTCATATGTAAGACCATGAATCATCATGGGCATGTAAAATGAGGACATAGGTAACCTGAAAATGCTGGATCCATCACAGTTCACCTTTGTTAAAAGAAATTCATGCCTATTAAATCTGCTAGACTTTTTTAAGTGTCACCAAAGGATTGTATGAAGGTAAGACTGTGCACACAGCTTACCTCGACCTGGTCAAGGCTTTTGATACAATACTCCACTCAGGAATTATAGACAAACTCAGTAATTTAGGTATAAACCTGTTTATCACCCACTGAATGGCCAACTGGCTCACTGATAGGACGCAGGAGTTCAAAATAGGTGAGGACATCTCTATCAAGAAGCTAGTCACTAGTGGAGTCCTCCAGGGCTCAGTACCAGGTCCACTCCTTTTTGGCATCTATTTCTCTGAATTGGAAACAAATGCTGAAGGTTTATGGTTAACTAAGTTTGTAGATGATTGCAAGCTGGGTGCTATCACTGGCTTCCCAGCAGACACTAGCATTCTTCAAGAAGGTCTATCTGTGACTAAGCAATGGTGCCAAAGCCATGGTCTTAAACTCAATGCTAAGAAATGCATAATTGTACCCTTTGGGAAGTCAACCATCTTGGCTAATTAGTATGTTGATAATACTATCCTAAGAGCTGACCCAGTGCTCATTACCATCAACTACCATGTGGCATAGCACTGAGGAAATCATTTTACGTTGTGCAACTTGTAAGTAAAGGCATGGCATCTAGGTCTAAAGAGGTCATTATCCCACTGTACTCTACCCTTATCAGACCAATCATAAAGTACAATGCTCCCTTTGGTTTGTACCTGGAAAGGCATATGCATAACTAGAGCAACCTCAGGAGTTCCTTACAAAATGAATACAAGGCATAATGAACCTGCCACTTGTAGAGTGCCTTAACGCCCTTTTCATCTACTCAATCATCTATACATCGCTGAGGGGTGATCGATGCCTGGCTTACAATGCATCCACAAACCCCACAATTATGAATCTCCTACATATTTGTAAGTCAAAGAGTACCAGAAATACAATGTCTTGGGGTCTTTATTTTGTCTGTGACTTAAACAGAACATGCTAGAGAGACATATATGTGTCCTAGAGACTACCCCTCCTATGGAACAGGCGTGGGTGGGGAATAGGAAATTTACACTGGGCCTAGCACCGATGTCCCTTATGGACAGAGGTAGCTTACAAATGCCTGGCCCATTATTCTTTCAGGAAACCTTGGTTTGGCTTAGAAAGTCCCCCCCTGCCGCCAGGTATTTAGCCTAGTAACAATCCATGAATCAATTAATCTATTAATCTATAATAGTTGTACTAATGTCTTTTCTCATGTTCTTCAATAGAACATAAGTTTGCTTAATGTTTGCAAATTTCCTTTTGCAGACTATATTTCCCTGTAATAATATAATGCTAATATAACTATCCGATGCTTTCTACTCCACTTTATGCAATTTCTTTTAAGTAGTCTATTGTTTGTTAGCAATTGTCTTTGCAGTAGTGGCCTGAGTCATGGCTAAGAAGGGTCTTCAGATCATATCACTTATCCTTGTTTTAACAAATTCATCATCATCTTCTTTCAGCTGTTCCCTTAGGGGTCGCCACAGCAGATCACCTGTTTCAATTTCTTCCTGTCCTATGCATCTTGCTCTGTCACACCAACCACCTGCATGTCCTCTCTCACCACATCCATAAACCTTATCTTAGGCCTTCCTCTTTTCCTGTTACCTGGTAGCTTCATCCTTAGTATCTTTTTCCCAATATACTCAGCATCCCTCCTCAACACATGTCCAAACCAACGCAATCATGCCTCTCTGGCTTTATCTCCAAACCTTCCAACCTGGGCTAACCCTCTAATATACTTATTCCTAATCCTGTCCACCCTCATCACACCCAGTGAAAATCTTAACATCTTTAATTCCACCACATCCAGCTCAAACTCCTGCCTTTTTGTCAATGCCACTGTTTCCAACCCATATAACATAGCTGGTCTCACTACCCTCTTGTAGACCTTCCCTTTCACTCTTACAGGTACTTGTCTGTCACAAATCACTCCTGACACTCTTCTCCACCCACTCCATCCTGCCTGTACTCTCTTCTTCACCTCTCTTCCACAGTCACCATTACTCTGAACTACTGACCCCAAGAATTTAAACTCTCCACCTTCACCACCTCTACTCCTTGCATCCTCACCATTCCTCTATCCTCCCTCTCATTCACACACATATATTCTGTCTTAGTCCTGCTGACCTTCATTCCTCTTCTCTCTAGAGCATATCTCCATCTCTCCAGGGTCTCCTCCACCTGTTCCCTACTCTCACTACAGATCACAATGTCATCTGCAAACATCATAGTCTACGGGGACTCTTGTCTGATCTCGTCTGTCAACCTGTCCATCACCATTGCAAATAAGAAAGGGCTCAGAGCTGATCCTTGATGTAACCCCACCTCCACCTTAAATGCATCTGTCACTCCCACCACAGACCTCACCGCTGTCACACTAACCTCGTACATATCCTGTACCACTCTTACATACTTTTCTGACACTCCTGACTTCCTCATGCAATACCACAACTCCTTTCTAGGCACCCTGTCATATGCTTTCTCTAAGTCTACAAAAACACAATGCAACTCCTTCCGACATTCTCTGTACTTCTCCATCAACACTCTCAGAGCAAAGATTGCATCTGTAGTGCTCTTTCCTGGCATGAAACCATACTGCTGATCACTAATCATCACGTCCCTTCTTAGCCTTGCTTCCACTACTCTTTTCCATAACTTCATGCTGTGACTGATCAATTTAGTCTCTCTGTAGTTACTACAGCTCTGCACATCACCCTTATTCTTAAATATCGGTACCAAAACACTTTTTCTCCATTCCTCAGACATCCTCTCACTTTCCAAGATTTCATTAAACAATCTGGTTAAAAACTCCACTGTCATTTCATCTAAACACTTCCATGCTTCCACAGGTATGTCATCTGGACCAACAGCCTTTCCATTCTTCATTCTCTTCATAGCTATCCTTACTTCCTCCTTGCTAATCCATTGTAAGTCATTTTAACAAATTATGTATAAATAAATAAATAAATAAATATTTACCTAACCTCAAGGGTCAGAGTGAAAGTATAAAGTTAATACGTGACAAAAATCTTACCCTTTACAGACAGAAGAGTCAATGTTTTATTGAAATGTTTTTGCCCCCATGCAACCTAGAGTCTGTTGTCTTAGGCCATTGGTGTACTGTATTTAAACAGTATACTTTTTCAAACAGGTATAATATAGAACACTCCTGGTTGTACAAATGACTTATTAATTTTGTTTCTTTTAATTTATAATGTTAAACTCTGATGCAGCTACAATTTTTCTATGTGTCAATGCATTTCAACTTAATATAAAGGCTTTCATGTGTACAAAAAATAATCAGTGATGTCAGCTGTACCAACGGTATGAAGTAAAACAGTTCACACTTCAGGTTATAGCCTTTGTAAAAGTCAGGTCAGGAGAAATAAATTGATAGATGGACATAATGAAATGGGGGCAACATGCATACATTTAAAGATGACTGAATAAACGCAGTCTGTCCATTTGAATGATTGCCCATTCAGGAAATACAAAAGTTACAACAACAGATTATTTCATTCATGTCTGTCTGATGCATTATTTGGGTCATACCTCCCAACCTCTTAGTCCAGGAAATCTGGACAAATGCTGACATAATGGAGGTACAATGGCCCAAAATTAGGGACAGATTTGAAATATTGCTCTTATAAACTTAAGAAAGTTGTTAGAATAACAGGGAGTGTTAAATGCATTATCTAAAGGATATGAAGTCTGAAACTCACGGGTATGACATTATTTACTAATTTCATTCCTCAGATCAACCCAGTGACTTGCCAGAAAAACAAAACTTTTATGAGGAACAAACTGAAAATTTGAGGCAAATATCTGGGCATTCTTTGAAAATCTGGACAGTTGAGAGGTATGATACGGGTCTTCAAAGTCACTTGTTAGAGCTAATCAGACAACATCAGAGCTCCAGCCTTGAGCCCTTTAAAAACATTCCCTCCCATAATGCATCTGTCCCATTACTTCAGATCTTAGTTGTTACCTAAGAACTAGCAGTGAGATACTAGCAGGAACAAAATCTATTTGGAGAACCAATAATCCTTTAGGTCTTTCAACAGAAGGACAGGAGATATGTCCTATTCATTCAGTCCACCGGATCCAACATATGGATCAGAATCCCCAGATACAAACTTTCCTGGATGAGCTCATGGCAGGAGACCTTTTAGAATGGTAGAGATGAAAGAAGCTCTGGAGAAACAATCCAATCAATAATGTTTGATAAAGGTATACATGGAACACTAGGTAGCAGCATCAGAAATATCAATAATAAAAGAGGATCTAGTGAAGGCAGTGGAGGTAACAATGGAGTGGAGTGTGCCTTAGATTTACCTATTAAAGGCTCTTTCTGAGTAGTGTAAATAAATGTGGTGCAATTTGACAGCCTTCTAGAAAGGGAAACTTAGGCTACTTTTTGCACAATTTGTTAGGACCAAAGGAAATAACAAGTTGTGTATCTTTCCAAAATGGTTCTTTGGAGGTAGAAATGTAACTGCCTATAATTATTTGGGATAGAAATGTGACTGTGTATGAACATAAGGAGTATGCAGAGTATATTCTCCACTGCTGGAGTAATTTGGAAAGAGAACAAGTAGAGGAATAAATTGGGACAAAATTGATTCATTTGCTACTATTGTAACAAAGGAAAGCTATATCTTGAGAGAAACTGCATCTTTGTTGAAAATTATGTAAGGTGAGGATGAATATAACACCCTGCAACTGACATGATGCTACTAAAATTGTGATTTCCATGATAGAAATTTCACCTGAGCAATAGAAACAAGCTCAAATGATCATCTCCCACACCCAGAACTAGATTCAGGTCCCAGATCTTACATAGCCGACTGGAGAAGGAAAACTCTTTTCAGGAAATCTTTGCACAGTTTATGTGAATCAAGCACATGATCTTCAAGGCTAAGAAAGAAATTAGAGATTGATGCTAGTTGCACATTTATAGTGGAGTAACTACATCAAGACTGAAGAACAGACTTTATGAATTGGATGATGTCAGAAACCAGAGCAGAAAAGTGATCAATGTTTTGGCTGTCAGTCCAGTTATCGGCACAGTCAAAGTAAACTTTTATGGTTACTTTAATGATAATTTCTAGTATCCTATACTGCCCTGGACTTAAATAGCCAGAAGCCACCTGTTTTCAGTCGTCAAGGAGTGAGAAGGCTGAGCTTTGGTTTTGTGTCTGTAAATTTGTCAGTTACTCATAGAATCAGAATGAAGGGTGCAATGGCATACAGGAAGTTATACTGGTAGAAAAGTGGTAAAGGATCCATGGTCACCTTTCCTATCCTGCTGAAGCACAGAGCTCAAAATCTCCTTTTCTAATGACCAACTCAGTCTGCACAGTGCTTCAGTTTTGCAAGAGTCAGTACTGGCACCACAGCTGGGAGTATCAGCTAACCAACACAATCATGTCAATGTCTATGGACCACGGCCAGAGTGCCAGAATAGTATGGCTTCTCTGAACTGTGTGCATTGTGACTTCCACTTCAGTTAATTATATACCACATAATATTCTGGCTAATTCATCTCATATCTAGGGATTTTAGATTCAGGAGCTCAGTTCTCAGCTTAAGAATATTTATTTGTAACAATTACAGAGGTTGATATTTATCATGCAACAGGGAGGACACCAACTAGACTTCCTAGCCTGAACACCAACTAGACTTCCTTGCCTATCAACACAGTTTATATATTTGAAACCTATGAATGGCTCATTAACAAAAAAGAAATATAAAAAGGCTTCACTACACTGACAATAGCAGAAGCCATCTTGCCTTCTAGGATGTAGTGACTGAGGTCTGATACCATGTACCGAAGAGACAAGATGGAAGGGCAATGCAGCAAATACACTTGGCTTAGGATCCAGAGTCTACCACTCAAGAGGAGGAAAGACTAGAAATGGTGTGGGAACTGTGGTGAGAGAAAGGCTTTAGAAGGCGGTGAGGGATAGCATTAGAATTAGTGGCAGATGTATGGCAATCAAGGTCCAGTGTAATGATAGGGGGGTATTTATAATCTCAGCCTATTTCCCACAGCAGGGTCGTGACAATAAGGAAAAAAGTGCATTCATACAGCAGTTGCAGGACCTACTAGATAATGACCAGCTCAGAATTGGTGTCGATAATAGGAGATCTGAATGTACATATCAGGACAGACTGAACTGGATATGAGGACTGCCTGGGTCCACATGGATGTGGCAACAGGAATAAAGAAGGAGAGCCCATTCTATACTTCTGTCTGGCAAATGGCTTGATAATAGCCAACTCATGGTTAAGAAAGAGAGACAGTCATAGGATCACATAGAAGGGTGGACAACATGCAACTCAGGTAGATTTCCCTCCTAGTAAGGAAAGGGCAAGGGCACTGGGGTAGAATCTGTGACTGCATAGTCAACACCAGTGAAACAGTCAGCCCACTGCATAAACCACTGGTTGCCACAATCAGCTGCAATCAATGGTCAGAGAAGGCTGTAAGGTCAACAGAGACCAGGCTGAAGACCTGGAAGTTGACTGGAGAGAAGTGAAACAGTTCAAGGAATTACTCAGGGCTCTAGCACCCCAAGAAGAGGAGGAAATAGTTGGAGATGAAGAAGAATGGCAGTGCCTCAAAACAGCACGTGTGAGGACTATGCAACTAATATGTGGCCAAGGTACAGGTACATATGGAAAGCTGCTAGTGGAATGCAGAAGCCCAGAAAGTCATCAAAAGAAAGAAGGAGTGCAGGAAAAAATTGGAGACAGAAAAGACCACCCAGGCTAGGAAGGAATATTGGTTGGCTAACAAAGAACCAAAGAAGATGGTGCAAAACAAAGAACAGGGCATTGGAAGCACTCTACCAGCTTCTGGAAAGTGAATCAGTAGGTGGCACAAAGAAACTATATCAGGCTGCAAGGCAAAGACAGAAAGATAAAAGAGATAGTCAGACATCCTTCATAAGGGATGCCAGCAACAACATTCTCACCAGTCCACAGGACATCAAAGGCAGATGAAAGGAGTACTTCCAGCAACTTTTGAATGAAGAAAATTGCACAGGAGCTTTACTGCCCCAGAAACAGCATATGATGAGAGAAGAGGAACCCACTCTAGAAGAAGTAAGATTAGCACTAAGGAAAATTAAGTCAGGGAACGCAGCAGGCTCAGGTGAGGTCACAGTAGAGATGGTAAAGATACTGGGTGGGAGAGGGGAGAAATGGCTCCTGAGGGTACTCATAGCAGTGGGGAGAGAAGGACATATCCCAGATGACTGGAGAACAAGCATACTTGTGCCAGTGTACAAGAATAAGGGGGTTATCCACAACTATGGGCAGAACAGAGGATTGAAATTCCTGTCACACTGCCTGAAAGTTCTGGAGACGATAACTGATAAACAGATATGCACAGCAGTAGAATGTAAGATGGGAAATGAGCAGTTCAGATTCAGATTAGGATGCAGCACAACTGACCCAATGTTTGCAGCAAGACAGGTAGTTGAGAAGAAGCTAGAGATGATAAAAGAATCCAAATGGGCATTCCTAGACTTGGCGAAAGCATATGACAAGGTCCTAAGTAAACTGATTTGGGCAGTGCTGCAGTTGTTCAAAGTCCCAGAAACATTGGTAGAATTAGTGCAGGCTACATACAAGAACCAAATGAGTCAAGTTTGAACAGTGTTCAGTCTCACAGAGGTGTTCCCAGTGGAAGTGAGTGTACACCAGGGTTCAGCTCTGAGCCCACTGCTGTTCATACTGGTGATGGACTACATTAGCAAACAGGTCAGAGTGAACAGATCAACAAAGCTGCTGCATGCAAACAATATGGCATTACTGACAGACTCTGAACTTTAGCAAAGAATAGGAGAATGGAAAGCAAAACTGAAGGCACATGGAATGAAACTAAACACAGATAAAACAGTGGTAATGGCAGCAAATTGGGGAAAATAGAAGAAGCTGAGAATTGAGATAGAAGGGAAGATAATGGAACAGGTAAATAGCTCCAAGTATCTGGGAGGAGTGGTTGAGGAGAAGGGTAGTCTGAATGAAGAGGTCAAAGCAAGAATCAGAGGGGGCTGCAGCCAAATGGCACAGAGTCTCAGGTGCAATCTCTTACAGAAGAATGCCAAAGAAGCTGAAAAGTAAGGTATACAAGACAGTGGTCCAACCAGTACTACTGTATGGTACAGAAACTTGGACAGTAAAGGCAGAGCAGATGAGGAAACTAGAGGTGATGGAAATGAAGTGCCTGTGAAAGGTGGCAAGATGTACAGTGTGGGACAGATGAAGAAATGAGGACATAAGAGCAGAAGCCAAAATAGCTCCGATTGCAGAAAATATCAAAGAGAACAGATTACAGTGGTTTGGACACATATGCAGAAAAGCAGAAGACAATCTGGTGAAGAAGATTTGTGACAGACAGGAAGAAGGTAAGAGGAATCTAGGACATCCAGCAAAGAAGTGAATGGACTGTATGAAAGAAGATCTGTGAGAGTCAGGCATGAGTGTTGAAGAACACAGGAATGTGGCATTGAATAGAGAAAGATGGCGACAGTTAACATGATACCCCGAGCCCATGTAGAAAAAAATGGGAAAAGGGGGGCTGATGATGATGATGATGATGTTGGTGGTGATGATGATGATGATGAAGATGAAGACGACGAGAAGACTCATAAGTGCAAAATAAGTATGCAGCCTCTGGCACTTCATCATCCACTGAAGTACCCTCCTCTGAAGATAAGGCCAATATAAATATAGAGAGCAAGGCCACAATTAGGTCAAAAGGTTGGAGTTGGGTACAAGCCTTTTCCCATATCTCATTCCTTACATAAGATCCCAAAGGTATAATTTCCTTGGACCTCTCCATGGCCAAGAACAACTAGAGCTTCAGCTCAGTATATGCCTCTTCAACATCGAAGGCAATAACTTGCAAAGGAATATTCAAGTAAATCTCCTAATTTATGATGATACTAGTGTAAACAAAATGAGTAGTCTTTTACTTCTGAAGGTCTCGCAGCAAAATTCAAATGTTAAATCACAAAAGATAAAAACAGAAACCAGTTATTTCTAAGTACAACTTGTTATATTACTGAAATAAAAAGTAATGAAAATTGCACAAAATAAGGCAAATGGAAACATTCAAACTAATATCAGAGAAGCTGAGTAATTCTGTTTTATTTAAGTCTGTGTGACATCAGAATTAGAATATGATAGTAACTATGTTTGAGTGCAAAGTCTCTTAAATTTATAGGTTCACAGATTTGTATGTTGAACCATTAGTGAATAAGCTCAAAGCCTGTTGGCCATTGAATTACTCTATGCCTCAGATCTCTGAGCAGGAACTTATGGGCGACCATGTAGCCATCTATTTCCTTCGTGATGGTAAAGATTGATAAACTGATTTTAAATGAGAGTGGGAGTTTATTCAATAGGTAAGGGAGTCCTTGCAATATGAAGTTGTAAAGCTTTGTGCCTCACAGCTGGGGTTTCTATAGGCGTGCCTTCATGCATGCACATTTTTGGGGAAGGTTGTATTTTGTTTGGGCATTTCAGAGACATGTTATTGTTATTTAGATTTAAGGAAAAGAAACTCATGGTGGAACAAAGGAAAATGATGTAGCATGTAAATCCTTCAGTGGGTCAACAGATAAACAGTCATCAAAATTTAAGAAGACTATTAGAAATTTTCTTTGCTAGACATCTACCACTATTACGATGAACTCTGGTAGATGATATTCCAGAAAGGGAGTCTGTCTAACAGAAATGGTGCTGGCCTGGAGTAAACTGGAGGAATCTCCATTAGATTTTCCAAACACATATGTTCTTATACATGTCCATCATAATCATTCAAAGCTTCAAGGACTCCAGGGATAGTAATAGAACAAAAGTGTGAAGTGTAACCATCTGAAAGGTGAGGCATCTTACGGCATTTACTGAGAGTCAAACTAGGAAGGAACCTTTTACATCATTTGGAACAAGAAATAGGCAGGAATAAAGCTTTTTTCCTGTCTTTCATATGGCAGAACAGTGTCTAGGGTCCCTTTTTTGGGAGTAAAGTCTGGAGCTGTTCCATGAAATCTGGAAAGAATGTTTGAGCTTTTAAAAGTGCTGTTGATTGTGCAGGGTATAAGAACTCCATCTGAGACATCTCTCTTTGGTGAAGATTCTCCAAGTCAGGGCAAACTCAGAGAAGCTACCTTTAATTGACAGTCCTACATGACAATCAGGAGTGCTACTGAACCCAGATTAGCAAACTTTGCAGAGTAATTGCCATGTGAACGTACATTGTAGGGACAAAACTGTTTGACCTTTGGTTGCACATCTCTGTTTGCCACTGGGCCTTTCTACTTGAGTACTAGGCTGATATAGATGATAAAGAAAAGGTAGAGAATGTGTCATCTTACACACTTCAAATAAGGGTCAACATAATGTTCTGATTCTACACATTTTAATACTGTTTTGAGCAAATAACACAAATAACCTATCCCAGAAGAAAGCATCAAGAATAGCCTGTATCAGCATTTACTTATTGGAACAAAATCATCATATCAGATGCAGACATACCCTACTTACTGCTAACCTTGTTACTGAATCAGAATAGTCAAAACTGCAGCAGGCTGCATGAAACCCTCCACAGTCTACTGTCATAATAGCCTTCTCCTGAAGTTCTGTGTTCCGAGAACAATTCTAATGTGATAGCTTTTCCAGGCTTTGGTCAGCAAGAAATGACTGCAACAGGTGAGACAGATAATTTTGAGATTGTGAACTCAACACTGCAGAGAAGAAAACATTCATGATCAGTGTTTTCTGTAGTCTTAACCTCAGTGTGCATGATAAAGTACTGGTCTGTGGTACTTATGTTTAGCTAGAGGTCTCACATAGGTGTCCGCACGGTGATGCTTGTCTAATATAACTTACCCCCCACTTGTGTGCTTTTGAGGACATTTCTCTTCTTTAAACTAGAGGAGCTGAAGTTTTTAAGAATAAAATTCTAGAGGATAACATTTACTGGGTGGACAAACCAGGAATCTGTATCCTTGATCCCCAAGTATTGATTAAATTACCTCTGGCAAAATGATTTTACAGTAATGTTCCAATCATCGAAAGATCTAATCAGCCATAGAGTCCCTCTAAAGGAGGGACTGTATCATAGGTTCATAGGTTCATAGGTTTATACTAGGCTATCTGCCCTAAGGCATTTATAAGCCTAGCCCAAACTTTATGAAAAAAGTGCCCATTAGTTTGTTGTGCCTCTGTCCAGCAGTGACACAGAGATGATTCCGGGTAAAACCCACGATCTCCCATCCACAGGTCAAGATTTCTCTTGAACAGAGCCAGTGATGGACTGGGATTTTATTCCAGCATAGGGAGTCTCTGAGTGATAAGCATGTCCATTAATTCAGGCACGTGGACATGGCCCTTGTATGTCAGGCACATGTCACCTCTGTAGTCCCTTTATCCTTTTGGTGAGGAACTTTCTCTCTCCAATTGCTGCAGATGTCGGGTGAGATACATCCCAAATCATTGGTCTGATAAGAAAGAGTACATGGGAACAATGACCTCACTAGATCTGGATGTGAATCCCTTCATGATCAGGTGGGCAATGTAGAAGGTCTTTCTAACCACTTTAGCAACGTGAGTGTCAAAAGAAAGGCCACTGTCAACCTGGGTCCCCATTAACTTTATATACAAGATGAGGACTTTGGTCTTTTTTGATTAGTCCACCAAAGGAGGCTCAGAGTTTGTCAGAGATATCCTCATTAAACTAAATCTAAAAGGGGTGGTCTACAATCATCTGCACTTCTGATGCAATAGGGAATGCATGCATAATAGGGCAAAATGTTCTCAGGCTAAGGGGCAATGTTCATCAGAGACAGTACAAATGCATAAGAGGTCTGCACTGGGATCTACACTTGAATCACTTTGCATTTTCTCAGGGTATATTCACCATACACCTTGTTTTAAACCAACAAGCAAGAAAGCATACAGGAACAATATGCTTGCTCATTCATGGGTGAACTGCAACTCCCTGAAAGACACATAAGGCACCTTATTTTATAGTTATTGGTAGGCTATTTGTCTAACTAATATAACTGCTGTGATGATGAACGTGAACTGATAATTAACAGGAAAATGATGAGAACACTAAGACTCCATTTAACAAACTGTTTTATAATTATACTTCTGAGTTAGCAAGTAAGGCTATTTTAGTGCAAGTACTGTAGCAGATAACAGTCTGTACCAGTTAACATCTTTAGGATAAGGTTTATTTACAAGAGTGATAGGAAAAGACATGCTTCATTGTAGTAAATCATGATATAAGAAAAATAAACTATATATATACATATATATATATATATATATATATATATATATATATAAAGAGAGAAAGAAAGAGAGGGAGAGAGATTCTAGATACTATTTTCACCCTGCTTCCTGATGAAAAATCTATACTGTCAATGTAAACCAGCTGTAATGCTAGACTGTGATAAGTCCCCAGAAACACTGGATTTGGTTCCAGGGAATGAAGCTATATGTCAGTTCCTTTGTGGAAATTTATAATAAAAGTATGAGAGAATTATAATGGGATAGCCTGGTGAAAAAATACACTCAGGATTACTACCTACCTTATAAAATGTTCTTGCTTCACTAACCTGATTTGCACAGCGGTACATCAGTGCAGAGTGAGGGACTCATCATATATATAGCAACACAAATGTCTTGCCTGGTGAAATATTTATGATCGTCTACTTCTAATGCAATGACAAGTAAGACTGTATATATTCTGCATATAAGTTTCACTCCACTTCCTGATAACAGGACATGTATCCCCCAATTGAAATCAGGCATAATGTCAAACTATGACACCCAATATTCTCTGAATCACTACACTTGTGTATGATGTCATATGTTATTTCTCCTGATTCTAAAGACAACCACAAAGCATTCTATAGCTATGTCAAGAATCTCAATGGCAACACTCAGATGTGCTCTGAGTTACAGCACAATGGCACTAAATATACAAAACCAAGTTATATTGCCAACATCCTGGCAGATAGGTTCAGTGCTAACATTGCCCCCCTCTTACCCCCTAAAGGGCCCATCTTTATACCGGAAGAATGCAAAGTTCCTGTAATCACGGCTGCACAGGTATAAACCTCACTCTCCAAACCCAAGAACACAGCATCCATGGGACCTGACAGCATCCCAGGTTCCCTTCTACATGAACTACAGAATGAACTAGCACCCCACCTAAATACCATGTTCAATTATATCCTCACCTCAGGCTTTGTGCCCATTGAATGGTGCATCGCGACGGTTATCCCACAACACAAAGGGGGAGTCACAACGGACCCTGGGAACTACCGCCCCATTAGCCTGATGAGCCTGGTCTGCAAGGCCATGGAACGTATCATCATGGAACTTATAAACAAAGACATTGGTAATCTCCAAACTCTGAACCCCACCCAGTTTGGGTTTGTAAAAGGCAGATCATGTCTCCTAAACCTGACAGACTTCTTTGAAGCAGTCACCAGAGCTATAGATGAGGGTAAAGTGGTTCACACAGCCTATCTAGATCTCGTCAAGGCTTTCAACACCATCCCCCACTCTGGAATTATAGATAAACTCACTAAACTAGGTATAAATCCCTATGTCACAAGATGGGTTGCCAACTGGCTCACTGATAGAACGCACACTGTGAAAGTAGCAGACTCCAAATCCGACTTCAGACCAGTGACAAGTGGAGTACCACAGGGTTCAGTCCTGGGTCCTCTCCTGTTTGGTATCTACTTCTCTGAAGAACAGGCTAATGAAGTTCGCAGATGACTGCAAACTAGGAGCCATAATCAAAACTCCTAATGATGTGGACATCCTACAAATGGGCCTCAATGAGACAGATGCCTGGTGTCAAAGTCATGGCCTCAAGTTCAATGCCAAAAAGTGCATTGTCATCCCCTTTGGTAAAAACTCTGTACCCAAGAACTACCACATAGGCAGTAGTCTACTTAACACTGAAAGTATGATAAGATACCTTGGGACACAGGTGGGCAGTAGTCCCTCCTTTGATAATCACATTACCACAGTAGTCAGGAAATCCTTCTATGTGGCACACATCATCACAAAAGGTTTCTCATCCAGGAAAAAAGAGGTCATTGTTCCCCTCTACTCATCACTCATTAGACCCATCATTATAGAGTACAACACCCCTTTTGGTATGTACCTCACAAGACATCTACAACTGGAGAGGCCGCAGACATACCTCACAAAGAGGATTACCAGCCTCAACAGATGCCCTACACAGACCACCTCAAAAAATTCCAGCTTTACTCTGTTGCATATCGCCTACTCAGGCGATCTCTGCCTAACATACAAAGCTATGTCAAACCAAGAGCTGTTGGACATGCTCCACTTAAAGAAATCCCAA
The DNA here is from genome assembly GCF_019279795.1 of Protopterus annectens. Classification (NCBI taxonomy): domain Eukaryota; kingdom Metazoa; phylum Chordata; order Ceratodontiformes; family Protopteridae; genus Protopterus; species Protopterus annectens. The sequence continues at coordinate 978,422,290 of NC_056726.1, read as the reverse complement.
TCCCTCTGAGCTACATGCTTTAGGGACCTAAACCTTATCACCACAATAAACAGAACATATTGGAGGGATAGATTCCTGTCCCAGAGACTTCCCATACTCTGGAACAAACTGCCTATCTATATCAAACAAATCTCCTTATTAGCACTCTTCAAGAAAAATCTTGATGATTGGATGGGAAATAGGAAATTCACCCTGGGGATCACTTCTGTGGCTCTGCTCAACAGGAGCACAGGAAAATAATTGTCTTGGGTGGTGAAAGCCAGGATACCTTTTTGGCTAGGCTTATATAGGCCCTAGGGCCAATAGCCTAGTACCTACCTATGAACCTATGAACCTATGAGTTACAATAAAGACTTTAGCAAATTAAGATAGGATACTGAGTAACTAAACACACTCAAAACTGATATTTTACCAGCAGTGAATTAACTACATTTCATCCAAATTTACATGGCAACATGCTGCCTACATCAGTACAGGGAGTTTAGATCTCACCTTATAAACAGTAATAGAAATACCTCATTTTCTTGGGAAACATATAGGCTTTGTACTTATGATACATGTCATATTAGTTGTGCATATATTCTGGACATTAACTTCACCCTGACTTTTGATCAGAGGTAATTTATCTTCCTAATGGAAACCAAGGGTAGTACAAAATGTCAGACTTGATACTGAAGGGCCTACGAATTCCAAAATTTTGTACATATGCTAGTCACCTCTGTAAGTTAATTATATAATTATTATTGAATAAAAATATGATATTAAGGCATAAAATGCATTTAAGGACATATATTTCCCTTGCAGATTTATTTGCATCTTAGTGATGAATTTTAACTCACCAGATTGGCTGTTTCAGACCGTGATGTTTGAGCCATGGTATGTTACAACTGAAAAAAATCCTTTCCTAAGAGAAACACATTTGATTGTTTTCTTTTGCTGCAATAAAAACAAAATAAAGACATATTGTTTGCATTCTATTTCCCTGAATGGAGATTGCATACACAAACTTGATGGAAATTAAGGGTTAGCAACTTGGAAGCCTGGAACTATCAAATAGTCATGGAGGCCTGCTGGTGGAGGCTGCCACTAAAGGGTTGCATATCTGAACTGGATTGAATTTTTACAGTAAAATAATTTGTTCATCAGGTATGAATATTCAGCTATAAGATATAGTTAAGTTGTCCTTTTGGGCATAAATGTAATATAGCAGCTTCACATTGCATTTCTTTTATTTTTTACTCAAAAGTTTTTTATTAAATTTTCTTCAAAGAACAACAAATAATTAATATTTTTCCATGTAACTCAAACAAAGAGAAAAAACTATATACATTATTTACATTTGGTCTGAAGTTATAATTGTAAGATATACCAATCTGATTCAAATATGTGTAATCCTTAGATAAGTACACACCTATGAACCTATATTCACCCCGGGGATCATTCCAGTGGCTCTACTCAACAGAGGCACTAGGAACTAAGGTCAGTTGGCACAATTCCAGCATAATCCTATTGGCTAGGCTTGTAAAGGATCCAGGGCCATTTGCCTAGTACACACCTATGAACCTATGAACAAATGATTCCCTTTTTTTTTGTTTTTTTTTTTTTTTTTACTCAAGAAGAGTCAAGTTAATTTTTAGAGTCTCAATAAGGGATAAAATCTTCCATGGATTGTTACTCCATAGTTTAGGATTAATCCTTAGTTCCTTGACTTTGATTTCCATCAGAGCTGTTTCATTCAATAATCTTAAAAATTCTTCAAATGAAGGAGCAGAGTTGGACTTTCATTTTCTGGAGATGCACTTCCTAGCAACTGCTAGTATGGTCCATAATAAATACAGATTGTTTTTATTCATTTCTGACTTCATTTACATTTAACACAATTAGAATTTTAGATAATACAAATGTGTCTGTGAATATAGCTTGTAGGAAGTTATTAATATCCTCCCAAATTTTTTTAACATTAATACAATCATAAAAAATATGTATCCAATCCGCCTTACACATTTGTAAACATCTCCAACATATAACATTATTAAAAGAACTAAGCTTGGCTAGCTTATTGGGTGTATAAAATGCTCTATGCAGAAATGTCCATGTGTATATCCTCCAAAATTGTGTATTAGATATTAATTTAATAGAAAACAATAAATTAGTTTTACTCTCCATGGATAGGCTTATTGAATGTCCTTTGGTGTTGAAATTCCAATAGTTCTGCTGAGGTTTTACTTTATACTTTATTAGAATTGTATATAATCTTGAAGTTATATTTTCCCATTTGTGATTGTTATAAATAATTTAATTTAGATATTTTATAAATTTAGGTCCATCCTTAAAAGAAAAGTTATTAATTATTCTGCATAGATCTTGTGAATATGTCAAAACACTTTGGAGCACTAGCCAATTGGAAGGAGAGAGATCATATGTATCTATTATGTATTGAATGTCTGCAACTTTTTGATTATTAATACAGTGCTGCCAGCAGGTAATTTTTTTTTGTTTCCCACATGGTAAGGACATTCTTATTTATCTTATTAAAGAAATTTTTTGTGGAAATAAAAGGCATTAATAGGTCCAACCAAGTTTGATATCTATGTTAGTATTAACAAATTTTCTAAAAGAACTGAAAATATAATTTATAAACTTTTAGTTTGGTAGGTTTTATTAAATTATATTTTATGCTAATGCACAAACGATGCCATAATTTATTGGATTGATCAGATAACATAAAGTTTTTTAGTATGGGATTTTTGTTTAAGTAAGTAATGGAATGTAATGATTTCCAACTGAGTGAGTAGTTTGGAGCTATCCAGTTTATAATAATTTTGAAAATAGAGGCTTTAATATAGGTTTCTATATCAGGATAATTAATCCTGCCCTGTTCCCAGGGTCTAATATGGTGAGTGAAAGCTACTCTATTTCTGTTAGGATACCAAAGAAATTTTAATAAAAGTGTATTTATATCTCTTAAGGGATGCACTAGACAATCTCGACATACTGAAATGTTGAAATTCAGTACGTCAAGACCGAATAGTGGAAAGTGCAGTTAACCGAAACGACACTATGCTGAATCCACAAATGTCGAATCCACCACTATTGTGGTGTCACGTTCGTGAAGTGTGGTGTGGTTTGTGGATTTATCTGGGGTTTTTGGTAAGTGTTGTGTGTTTGAGGAAAATGGGTAGGGATTTTAGTGTGTGCGAGTGTGTGCGGTGGTGTTTTTTTGTGTGTTTCTGTGTTTAGTGCGACCTCAGAGTTAGAATATATAAGTGGGGGGGGTGTAGAGGGGCTTGCCCCCTTCTTATAGATAGGTTAAGTGTGTTTGTGTGTGTTGTTATGTTTGTTTAGTTAGGTAGGTGTATGTGTGTGTGTGATTATGTCCCGGTTTGTGTGTGTGTGTGAATGGTCACGATTGTAGTATTCGTGATTGTGGGTTTTTGTGTATGTGGTTTTTTGACTATTCAGTCTTGAAATACTGAAATTCGACATTTCAGTATTTCGAGATTGTATAGTGAATCCCTTTTAAGAGATGTTTATCTGGTATCATAGAAATAGCTTGGGCTATGTATAACATTTTTGGAAGTAATATCATCTTTATTAATTGCAAACTATCTTCAAAGGTTAAATACATTTTATTCCACTTTACTACATAAGCATTCATAGTATTTATAATATTATTATAATTTGTAGATAAAAGTTTCTTCTATATTTTTACATAGGGTTATGCCTAAATAGTTTAAATTGGGAACTTGTTTACCAATTATATGATTTCCATCTACTAGAAACTCCCTGCTTTTGTTCAATTCTATGAACTTAGACTTTCCCTAGGATTCATTAAGCCAAAATCTCGTGCAGGAACAGTGTAGCCATTCCTGCATGGAATATGGCCACCATGCGATCTAGCAAACAGCTGATCTGACATGCACGAGCGTGCCTACACTGTTCCTGCATGGATATGACTGCAGAATGCTAATTACCTCATTTGCTGGTGAAAACCATACAAATGAGTGAATTAGTGACTCAACAAGCATCCAGGTATCCATGCAAGAACAGTGTTATTTGCAGAAATGTATTCGGTTACTAACTGAATATATTTCTGTAAATAACAAAACAGAGCCATGACAGCTCTCAAAAAAGCATGTATTATAGTGTTTAGGCATGCCAATAGCCAAAAGTATGGCCACTGGCATGGAAAACTGTTTTCATTTCATAAAAATCAAATTTATTTCGTGTTTTGGCTGATTTGTGTCCATTTACGCATAACGCAACAGTGTGCAAATGGCATCGTGCTGAAAATAAAAAAAAAAGTTAAAAACTCAATTTTAAGGGAAATCTGCATTTTGCCATTATAGTCTATGGCATGCAGAATGAAAACAATAATAGGGAACAGTGGCTGTCAAGGGGAAAGGCTCTGTGTAAGTGCGGTAACTATGGACTAAGGCAGTAGGATATGCAAATGAGGGGAAAATTACTGAATCACGAAGATCTTCTAAGTCCCAAGCTGCACCTAACCGTGTAGGTGCTCTAGCATGATGGTGTAACTAGGAGGAGCAACAGACATGAAAATGGGGTGTGTAAGGCATGTTGTAAGCACATTGGAGCCCTAAGGTGCAGATATAAGCTTAGCTAAGCACAGCTAAGCAAGGGTGTGTGTCTGAGGCTGCATTGTCTTATTCCATGAACTGAGGAGCATGTTTGCACAAAGGGGATGGCCATTTCTTACTGTTTACATTACCTTAATGGGTTTGCATGGCACACACTGGGTCTAAAACAAACAAAAAAAAACAGAACTAGCAGGACTGTTTACATTTGGGCACCAGGTTTGCGCAGTGCACCTCTGTGCTTAAAAGGGGGGAAATGGAAAGGGAAAAAAGAAAAAAAAGGAAAATCGCAGAATTAAAGAAATCAAGTACAAATAACATAGCTAGCAGGTGGAATGCATCATAGTCAGCCAATCATACAGGCAGCATCTGCAGCACAACAGTGTAAAGTATGGAAACACCTTCCAGTCTGTTTTTTTCCCACAAACTCTGCACCATTGGTGTACACATGTGGGGCAATTTTAACTGGAAAAATGTTAGGGGTTGCCATTGCTTTGATTCATCAGTATGTGCTAGAGGCTGAGGGCGGAGAGGAGGATAATGCTGACAACTCCCACAGACCAAGAAGGAGGAGAAGAGTGTTCATACCCAGGGTAACTTACTAGGGGCTACATGATCTGGAGATAATAGAGGGTTACAGGGTGGACATAGACATACTTCAGCAAATCACCAAGCTGTGTCAGCCTCAACTCAGACCCAGAGCCAACAGAGGGGAACCCATCCCAGTGGATACCAAGGTATGTGTAGCCTTAAAAATTCTAGCTACAGGTACTTTCCAAAGACCTACTGGGGACATCATGGGGGTCTCACAGGCATCTGCATCCAGGGTACTCCATGAGTTCCTGGATGCCATGCTACCACATGCTGGTGAGCACATTTACTTCCCCAGCCCTCATGAGGAGAGGGCCAGCAGTATGAGTCTCTTCCACAGTGTAGTACAATACCCAGAGGTACTGGGTGCCATAGACTTCATGCACATCCACACCAAAGCACTACACAGTGAACAGGATAGGGTCTAAATAAATCAGAAGGGATTCCCCTCCATCAACTGATAGGTCATGTGCAATGTCAAGGGCATTATCATGAATGTGTGTGCTGGCAGGCCTGGAAGCTATCATGACTCCCACATCTGGCATTCGTCACAGCTGTACCAGGCATTTGCCAGTGGAGGCATCTCATATGGCCATCTGGTGGGAGATGCTGGCTATGCACTGGAGCCATGGATGATGACACCCATCAGAAATGCACACACACCCACACAAGTACGCCATAATGAGGCATATGCACAAACCAGGATCATCATAGAGCATGTGTTTGGGATGCTCAAGTCACGGTTCTGCTTCCTTGACATATCTGGTGGATCCTTGCAGTACTCTCCAGCAACATGTGCACACACGTTCATAGTATGTGCCATGCTACACAGTATGATCCTGAAGAAACAGCTGCAGCAGGAACAGCATGGGGAAGGGCCAGACAGCCCACCACCATTGCCAAGGTCCCCACAGGTGCAGAGGGACTCACAGGAGGAAGCCCCTAAGCCTGCTCCTGTAGGCAGATGGAGGCATGCCCAGTATGCTCATGCCTTCACAAAGAAGCAGCGCATAGCACACACAATGACACTGTAGGGATCCCAGGGACTGACACCTCTCTTTGACTCACACACACAGTAAAATGGATGACACACACAACACATTACCTGTAACTTACCATGTACAGGCAGTGTACTGTATGCATCCAACATAGGCAGCCCTCAAGCACTGTCCACACAACCGCCACAAGCACAAGGTAAGTCTGTCTTCTTAACAATAAATTAATGGATTTGTATGTTTTGCTATCATATCTATGGTAATGAAGCATGCATGCAAGGGAATGGAGTGGCCTACTGGGTAGCAGCACATAACTGACAGCTATGTGAAACACCAGGAAATTTCTGGCCAAAATTGGCCTCCACACACTATGCAGTAGTACCCAAAGTGGCAAACACAACTGCAGTATATGTATGGGGACAACTAACTGAGGGGTCATAGGTCACAAACATGGATGCCAGTGTGGGGGTCCCATACCCACCCCTCACACCCACACAGCAAGTCAGCTGTAGAAAACCACATAGAAATGTCTGGTAAAGGCACACAAATGGCAGCAATGTTGAATTACCCCCTATAGATTCACATAGTGATAGCACAGCAGGACCCGCAGTTGCACTAAGGCTATGAAGGGTAAGAAGTCTGAAACTCAAATGTATGCTAGTACAATCTGACCTGTGCTCTTTACTGATATGCCTCTAGTCCCCAAGACAGAGCACAATAGTATGGTAAATGGAACCAAAATGTAAAGCAAATATCAGCACAGTCCATGCAAATGTGTACAGTTGACAGGTGTGTCCCCACATATACCCACACATATGCAGTAACATGTATGTTTGCAGGGAAATAGCAGCATAGCACACACTGGCAGGGCTGTACCAATACACAAGAAAATATGTTGCCTGTCCACAATATTCAGGAGTCAATGAGCTATGTGTATGTGTGGTTAATAATGTCTGGATCTGGCCAGCATGTTCTCCTGGCAGTCATTTGTAGTGCCCTGGCTACAGTGCTGTCTTTGACAGGGCCATGTGCAGATAAGTGCAGTGACAACTGTTATGCATGTCAGTGAAAATCACTGTTCTGACACTGACATACCTGGAAGTCACAGTGCTATGTGGAATATACAACACATATTAGTGACATCTTGAAGGATGTGTAGCTGAGGTGCCAAGGCTTTTGTGAATATAAGTGCTTTTTGGTACTGTTGCCAGTGGTTATTCTCAATAATCCATTTTTTTTATGTTTGCTTTTACAAATAATGGACATGCCTGCACACTTGAATTCACTCTGTACCCACAACTATAACTCCCAACCTCTGACAGCAAGATGTCTGGACAAGGGCAGAAAGAAAAGTGGAACAAAGGCACAATGATAGGCATGTGTTGTAAATATTGCCCTTACATACTGAGAAAGTTGGTAGGGTAAGGAGTTTGCGGTAGCAGGAATTGTCTGAAGGTTATGCAGTCTGAAACAGTAATATCTGTCATTATTTTGTAATATCACTCTTCAATTATTTGTAACTAACTTGCCATAAAAACACAGGTTTACGTAGAAAGGATGAAACCTCTAGCTAAACACCTGGACAACCTGCCAAAAAATGTACAGGTGAGAGGTATGCCCACACAAGGATATGACATCTCAGGTTAGAAAGATACCACACAAGGAGGAGATCCCCAGCCAGTAAATCACCAGGTTGCTGGACTGTTTACACAGCCGTGTCATTACTAAACTGGCTGTAGCCACACCTCACAAATGGTCTTGTAGGGGAAGAATGTACATAGCTGCTCACATAATATTGGTCTATGCATCATACAACTAGTATTCCTCTGGTAAAGCACTGTGATGGTCTGAGGATGTCTGGCACTATGTAATGACACAGTACGTTGCAGTGTCAGACTACAGATATGTCAGAAAATGTCTGCTAAACAAAACAAGTACCCTGAGGAAAGTCCTGTGCACTCCTGAGAGGTATGGCTGTAGCATACAAAACCCTGGACAGGAGTACACCTATCTCTGGAATGCAGTCCCACTCTAAGTATAGAAGATCACACTGGGCATGCTCCTACACTGAGAGAATCACAGGACATGTTGAAACCCACATTAGAATATATGACTGCATTGTGTATATATGTCTCTGCATACAGACTGGTATGTACACCTCAACTGCCCCCCCCCCCCACACACACACACACACACATCAGACAGGATTATCCTCAGCTAGATGTAGGTGGCCCATATGTGATACATCTACATCTGTTGCATGAGATACCCACACATACATATGGGCAACAGATAACAACATATGTTAAGCATACACACACATAGATGCGGGGCAGTGAGAGACAGACAGTGATAGAGAGACACAGGGAGACACAGAGTGAGTCACACACACAGATGCCCTGAATGGCATACAGTGATGTCCTGCTGTGGACAGTGGCATACCAGTTGTAAACAGTTGCACGTGCCAGCATAAAAGGTGAGCTCCATTGTGTAATAGTACTGAGGTTGGGTTTATAATGTCACATCACGTGTGCGTGTGTGTGTGTGTGTGTGTGTGTGTGTGTGTGTGTGTGTGTCTGTGTGTGGTGAAACAGTTTTAGGCCATTGGCTAGTTATCAGCCCAGTAAGCTCTGTTGAGCATGTGATAACTGCATAACACTAATGCATGATAAAATACACTCAATAAGGTAGGCTCTGCAACTGATATTCATGCCTTCTTGTGTGATATGTCCCCTTTGTAATGCTGCAGCTTCAAGTGTGTCCTGGTCTCCATTGGTTCCATAGAGATTATGCATGGATACAAGCTCCCTGTCTCCCCAACCAAGAAGATCAAACAGGCTAAATCTCATCAGCCTTCTCCTCATGCCAACTCCAACAAATGTCTGAGCTGCTAATCAAACCTAGGACACATAGGTCATACTCAGGGCATTAGCTGTCTGTGTGGATAGAGCTGCCTGGTTCTGCTTCTCTTAATGTTTTCAGTCAAACGATTGGAGATCAAAAGGTAAATACTGAGGGTAGTTGCAAACAGCAACAAATTACAAGTGCTTACTTTACACAGTAACAGGATATGCATTGTCTAACCCATGTCCTGTTAGTATAGGAGAGGCTTTTAACTGAGTTTTAATTTTAATGAATAATATAAAATCTAGCTTCTGGGTTTAAAACTCTACTCTTGCAGTCTAAGAACTTTCAAGCAAAGATGCTGCCAATATAATATATCTGGCTAGCTGGCAGTGAAGACACTGAAAACAGGCTCTTCTGGCCCAGTGGACTTCCCCGGTCATCAAACTTAAGTAAATAAATAAATAAAACTCTTTAAGGCTTCAGTTTTTGAGTCAACCCATATCTAAAACTTTAGAAGTAACTCTACCAAATGCCAGGTCAGATAATCAGAAAATACTGTGGATTTTGACATCTTATTTCTAGACAAAAGCAATCACATTCAGCTTGTTAATGAATCTAGTACCACTTTAAAACTGAAATTAATATAATTATTGTAACAATAACCCTATTATAGAGGAAGAAAATCCTAATCTTACATGCTGATGATGAATGTGTGAGAACACTGAGGTGGTGTCACAGGAAAAGACATGTAAAAAGACCTCTGTGCTGACCTAGCCAGTCCAAGTAGTACTACCATGCATATAGCAGTACACTGATGACAAATCTCCCGGAATGATCTCAGGTCAGTTTATCAAACTGCAAACTGATTAACTAGTCAAACAACACTGTGGATTTTTGCAAGCAATTCAGTAATCAATATTTTCCACCCTAAAAGGTGGCCTGTTGTCACTTCTTACAAGTTCTAAAAATGCAATAATTTGAGGACTGACAGCCCATTTTATAAAGAACAAGAACACTACACGCTTACACTGTGAAAACAGTATAATCAATAGCCATGCTAATTCCTTTCATTGACTGAAATTCTGCTTTAGCAGTTTATTATCTGGAAAATATACAGTTTAAAGAATCAAATATTATTAACTAGCTTTCTTCTATGAGATTTTTAAATGATCACATTTTATACGGTAAAGGTATGTTAATTAATAAAATAGCAAACTTAACACATTTTTTTAGGTAGGAACTGACCTTAGGTCACAATCTGTATACTTAGAGATACTTTCCAGGCAACTTACTTGAATAACTACCAGTGTTACCAATATTAATGATAGGCTGATCAGACTCACCAGACTGCAGATAAAAAAATGGCAAACAACAAGGCATCCATTATAAGGATTTATTCTGTCTTAGTGCCTTGAGTTCAAAAGGTATTAAAAGAGATTAAAAAACAGCAACATACAGAATTTAAAACAATCCAAAACACCAATCAATTATTCAATTAAACTGTCAAAGAAAAGCTTTCCAAGGAATATTAGGATCTAGAAAAAAACAAAGTATGCTCAAATAACCAGGAATGGAGATAGATAGATACAAAGTGTATCATTAAATGTTTTATATCTATCTCCATTCCTGGTGATTTGCATGTACTTTTGTTTTGTACATTTTTGGCTTGGTTACACTTATTTATCTGCCGAGCGTTTCTTCTTTTTTGCTGTTAATAATCAGATCTAACACATAAATTGCCATTGTTTTAAAATTCAGAATATATATTGCCTGTGTACTTTCTCATAATTTCTTTTAATAGTTTAAAGCATATGAAGATTTACAATGCAGTCACCTCAACCCTGCTTGTGATGTTTATTACAAAGGTACAATATTAAGAAAAACACCCATGGAAATTGCGTAAGGATGCACCCACATGGAAAAGCAAACTAAAGCTGAAAAATGCAATCAATAAACTTTGAAATAATAGGGAAAAGTTAAAGGGCAAATTATGAATTGAAAATTCCAGTTCATTCCTTGTATAATTATATGGTCTTTTTTAAATATGTATGTTGGTTTAAAGGTGATCACCAGAAGATCAAAGTTTTGAAATGTCAAAAACTAAAAAAACAAAAAAACAAAACGCCCCTTACTAAATAAATATATGATCTCCGACATCACACTACAGTAAGGAAAATGG
>NC_056726.1:978373580-978408580 GCF_019279795.1 Protopterus annectens | reverse complement strand
AAGCAATAGAGACCTCCAAAGCAGAAATGCATGCAACCTCCACCCCCCCAACACCACCCAAATGACACATAGCCCACAAACTCAGTGTGCCACTCAACCACAGCCCATAAGAAATAACAACGTACACAACACTTATCGTTTAGTCAGGCACACTGATGTTCCACTCACCAGGCTAAACAAGGAGAAAGTTACTGTCAGCTGCCTGTCGAGTGCCAGGATCCGCCACATAATGCATGCACTCAGGTTACTCCACAACAAGTACAAATATGACTCTGTCATTGTCCATGTTGGTGTGAATGACCTGAGACATACCTCCCTGGACTACATGAAAAGAGACACGGAGGAGCTCTCCAATTTTGTAGCCCAGGTAGTTATGACTCTAGCCCTGAGTAGCATCTTGCCATCACGCAGAATGATACCACAGTACAAGGATAAAATGATTGACTTCAACAATTGGCTAAGCTTCTGGTGTCATTCTAAGGGGATTCAGTATCTTTCTGCCTGGGATGACATGATCGACAGACCACAATGCTTTACCAGAGATGGCCTGCAATGTTCAAATGATAAATTCACCAGTGTAACAGGTACAAGCAAGCAAAATCTGAGGGTAATGCTACTCAATGCTAGAAGTCTAAACCTCGAAATGCATTCACTAGAGGCACTCCTTAAAATGGAGACCATCGACATCTGTGCAGTGACAGGGACCTGGTTCAAGGCTCTAGAGAGCTGCCCTGCATTACCAGGTTATAATTCATACCACACCTTTTGGCCACCTAATCTGGACTGAATCACTAAAGGTGGAGGTGTTTCCATATTCATTAAGGATATCCACACCTCCAGGCTAGTTGCTCAGCATAATGAATCCGAGATTATCCAAGTGCAACTAACCCTGGGCAAGACCGCAATCCAAATTGTAACTGGCTACAGATCCCCTACCATGCCCCAGGATTCCCACTCCTCACTTCTTGATACACTGGAAAATATTAGGGTACATCCCAACACCCTAATGATGGGTGATTTTAACTACCCCACCATTAACTGGGAAAACTACTCATGTACCAACTCTTTTGCTCAATGTTTTCTGGAATTCATAAATTCCAACACCTTGGATCAACTTATCCACACCCCCACCAGGGGCAGCAATACCCTAGATCTGGTCATTACCAACATGGGCGACCGGTGTTCCACACCAGAGGTGAATTCCTCGTTGGTCAGATCTGACCACAAGCTAATCAGCCTGGACATCCACATCCTGCCCCCACCCCCATTAGGGAAAGTACCATAAAAAAATTTCTCCAAAGCCAACTTCACGCTTCTTAACACAGAAGTGGCAAACTTCACGACACCCATACAGATGGACAATAGAGGTATGACTGCTGAATCCTACACAAATGCACTTTCTAAGCACTTACATGAGTGCATGGATCATGTTATCCCTAACAGAACCAAGATGTTATCCTCCAAAAAAAGGAAGCCGATCTAGGGGTCTCCTGCCATAAAAAAAACACTACAACAGAAGAAAGAAACTATTGCAAAAAGGAGTAAAATCCCATGAATGGAAGAACTCCATGGTCAGCCTCAGTAAGAAGCTGAGATCCCTCATAAAATCCTCCAAATCTAGTTATGAAAACAAAATCACCACTGATTCTAAAGACAACAACAAAGCATTCTATAGTTATGTCAAGAATCTCAATGACAACACTCAGATCTGCTCTGAGTTATAGCACAATGGCATTAAATATACAGAACCAGCTGATATTGCCAGCATCCTGGCAAATAGGTTCAGTGCTAACCTGACCACCCCTCACCCCCTAAAGGGCCCATTTCTATACCGGAAGCATGCAAAGTTCCTGTAATCATGGCTGCACAGGTAAAAACAACACTCTTCAAAGCCAAGAACACAGCATCCATGGGACCTGACAACAACCCAGGCTGCATTCTATATGAACTACAGAATGAACTGGCTTCCCACCTAAGCACCATGTTCAATCATAGCCTCACCTTAGGCTTTGTGCCCACTGAATGGTGCACAGCGATGGTTGTACCTCTCTGCAAAGGGAGAGCCAACACGGACCCCGGGAACTACTGCCCCATTAGCCTGATGAGCTTGGTCTGCAAGGCCATGGAATGTATCATCATGGAACTTATAAACAAGGACATTGATAATCTCCGAACTCTGGACCCCACCCAGTTCAGGTTTGAAAAAGGCTGATCATGTCTCCTGAACCTGATTGACTTCCTTGAAGCAGTCACCAAAGCCGTAGACAAGGGTAAGGTGGTTCACACAGCCTATCTAGATCTCGCCAAGGCTTTCAGCACCATCCCCCACTCTGGAATTATAGATAAACTCACTAAACTAGGTATAAATCCCTAAGTCACAAGATGGGTTGCCAACTGGCTCACTGACAGAACTCACACTGTGAAAGTAGCAGACTCCAAATCTGACTTCAGATCAGTGACAAGTAGAGTACCACAGGGATCAGTCCTGGTCCTCTCCTGTTTGGTATCTATTTTTCTGAAGTACAGGCTAACACAGAAGGTCTTTGGCTAATGAAGTTCACAGATGATTGCAAACTAGGAGTCATAATTGAAACTCCTAATGATGGGGACATCCTACAAAGGGGCCTCACTGAGACAGATGCCTGGTGTCAAAGCCATGGCCTCAAGCTCAATGCCAAAAACTGCATTGTCATCCCCTTTGGTAAAAACTCTGTACCCATGAGCTACCACATAGGTGGTAGTCTACATAACACCGAAAATGTGATAAGAGAACTTGGGTCACAGGTGGACAGTACTCTCTTCTTTGATAATCACATTGCCAAAGTAGTCAGGAAATCCTTCTACGTGGCACACCTCATCACAAAAGGTTTCTCATCCAGGTAAAAAGAGGTCATTGTTCCCCTCTACTCATCACTCATTAGACCCATTATAGAGTACAATGTCCCTTTTGGTATGTACCTCACAAGACATCTACAACAACTGGAAAGGATGCAGAAATACCTCACAAAGGGGATTACTGGCCTCAAACAGATGCCCTACGCAGACCGTCTCAAAAAATCCAGCTTTACTTCGTCACTTATTGCCTACTCAGAGGTGATCTCTGCCTTACATACAAAGCTATGTCAAACCCAGAGCTGTTGGACATGCTCCATTTAAAGAAATCCCAATCCCTCCGAGCTACATGCTCTAGGGATCTAAACCTTGTTACCACAATAAACAGAACATGCTGGAGGGATATATTCCTGTCCCATACTCTGGAACAAACTACCTATCTATATCAAACAAAGTTCCTCATTAACACTCTTCAAGAAAAATCTTGATGATTTAATGGGAACTAGGAAATTCACCTGGGGATCACCTCTGTGCTTCTGCTCGACAGAGGCACAGTAAAATAATTTTCTTTGGTGGCAAAAGACAGGGTACCCTTTTGGCTGGGCTTGTGTGGGCCTTAGGGCTGATAGCCTAGTACCTACCTACCTATGAACCTATGTGTGTTTCTGTAAGGGGTTTTAGAATGTGTGCTGGTGGGTTTGCTGTCTTTCTGTTTTTAGTGCGACCTCGGAGTTAGTATATATAAGTAGGGGGGGTGGGGGGTGCAGCCCCCCATGAGTGGTGCAGGGGGGCTTGTCCCCTGCTTATAGCAAGGGTGTGTGTGTGTGTGTGTGTGTGTGTGTGTGTGTGTGTTAGATTTATTGTGTTTGTGTGTGTTGGTTTGGTTTGTTGTAGTGTCGGGAGGTAGATGTGTTTGTGTTTGTTTGTGTGGTGTATTGCTTTTGTCACATTTGTGGTTTTAAATTTCGCGGTTTTGAGTTTTCTTGTTTGTGAGTTTTTGACTTTATAATCTCAAGATACTGAAATTCAGGATTATAAAGTGAATCTATATATATATATATGTGTGTGTGTGTGTGTGTGTGTGTGTGTGTGTGTGTGTGTGTGTGTGTGTGTATTAACAATTGCACAGTCATTTTCTAATTAGATTACATTAATATTAAATAAAGTCTACTATCACAGTACGGTAGGCATGCATCAGGAGATGTTGAACAATGAGCATTTGAAGAGATATATCAGTGGGTTTGTTAAACACATAATAGTTTATGTGATTAGTGCTTAGAAATTAAAGAAACCAAAAAAACCTCCAAACCAATGAATATCAAAATCCAGAACAA
This sequence comes from Protopterus annectens, assembly GCF_019279795.1. Classification (NCBI taxonomy): domain Eukaryota; kingdom Metazoa; phylum Chordata; order Ceratodontiformes; family Protopteridae; genus Protopterus; species Protopterus annectens. The sequence continues at coordinate 978,404,414 of NC_056726.1, read as the reverse complement.
AGGAGAAAGGTGAACCAGTTCAACTATAGCTCACTGCCAAATTTATTCAAAATAAAAAACAAAAAACATATGAGATCAAGCGCTTTCACCTGGATCAGTACCAGGCTTTTTCAAGATGAGTTTGCACTCACAAAAACACAAGTTTATATACTACAAGTAATAATATCACATGATCAAATGTGTTAACAGTTTAATTGATAGGCAAATAAATGAATAGGCAAATACATTGTTAATTAGTAATCTAGTGCAAACAGAACCACTGAGCCATGCTTTTAAAAAATTGTAAGCCATGCAATGATTAAAACACTTCTGTGGAACAGTAAAATGTTAAAAACATTAAGAACCATTAATCAACATTAAAAAACATTAAAAAACATTGATACATCATTAATCAATCCTTAAAATAAAATAAAATAGAAATTAAAAAAAAATAGAGGTGAATGAAATAATTAGATAGGGCAGAAAATGTTAATTTTGTACTTAAGAGGTGAGGTATAAAGCAGGCTCACCAGTATTTATAAATGTGGTTATTGTAAGGTTTATATTAGATGTGTAGAGGTGGGGGTGTGCAGTTTCACAGATATGACAAGCTGGAGATTCTTGCAGCATTTATAGGTTCATAGATTAGTACTAGGCTAATTGCCCTTGCGAGCCATTTTAAACCTAGCCAATTATCCCTTGTGAGACTCAAACCCTGCACCTTGTGTTTATAAGGCAAACACCTTAACCATTACACCACCCGCCCTTATACTGAGGTTATACAGGAACAGAGCCATTAATGTGATAGGTGAAGTGGTAGTTGTGTTTTAAAAGCACATGCATTCTGAATGGATTTCTGTAGTGGGATGTGGCTCCATAGTTTACCTAAACTATTTGAATATAGCGAGTCACATGCAGTACTAGATGATTTGGTTAACACGATTAGTGATTTTTCTCTAGAGAGTAAAATTCATTTGAGGAGATAGTAATGTTTTAAGGTGTTAAGGACTGGACAATTGTCTGACTTATAGAGAAGTCTGTGTATTTTTGTTAGCTAATAGAGATCCAGGTGATGTGGTAGTTCTAATCTATTTAATTCACTGAGGTCTAGACCAGGATGAGCACTATTTTTATACTTGACTGCAAATTAGGCTATTTTGTTATAATGTTGCTCAAGTCTGGACAGTTATGCAGTGGCGGCTGGTGACTTCAAATAAAAGGGGGGCTGCAGGAGACAGCTGAATGGGTGGGGTCAATGGGAAGGGGTGTAGCCAACTAGAAAGGAGAGGAGCTATGCTCAAAACCACAAAAACTAAATATACTGCCCTGGGTGCCAAACCGTCATTATGAGAGTCCAATCAAGACAAAATGAAGTATAGAAGAATAAAAATATTTCAATGCATTGGCTGCATGACATCTTAATATCTAGATGGAAACAAAAAAGGTTGTGAGGCATGAAAAAATAAATTACTTTTTTTAAAATACATTAATGGAATGCCAGTCAAAATAAAGTATAAGAAAAACAAGCAGCACTCAACTCAAACCACTTCTTGCACTGCAGTTCTAATTATAATTTATATTCAGCTTTATTAAAGTACCAAGTAACATGCTGAAAGTAGAAATCTCTGATGCCCCTACTTGTAAAAATGTTCCTTATCCAAAAAAAGACCTGCTGCCTGACATCTATTTGTTTCATGGGGAAAACATGATCAAAGTAAAAAATGAAAAGCAAACAAGAAATAAGCTCAAGATACATTGCTTAAAAGGATTACTGTACAGGTTATGCACCACACTAAAAGGATTACTGTACAGGTTATGGACCACACGATTGGCATTCTGTTTATGGGTAAAGCCTGTAGAGATGACTGGAAGTCTCCAGGTGTAATGAGACTCTTAAAATAATGTAATCCTGTCTTTTATTACAAATACTGGCATATGCATTTCAATACCCAAGGCTTATACATTATCTAGTTAAGTATTCTCTACATGGCGGCAGAAAGGCTTTCAATGTTGGCAATTCTTTAACAGTATGCTTATTAAAGCTTACTTGCATCTTGCAATCTCAGCCAAGCTTACCTAATGGTCATTAAAGTATTGCTACTTAAACACAGAGCAACAGGCACTTTGAGTAATAAGCATAAATCAACAGTACAAAAAATATGACAGAAACCAGACCATTCTGTAAAAATCAAGGACAGATGAAAAGCCACTCTAGTGCTTGTGTCTACCTTGGATGGGGGGATACTCTGCACATTTACACTGCATAACTACTCCTTGCCTCCTTGCCTTGCTTCGACACATCCAGAGTCACTACATGGGGGAGTGGGGTGTAACAAGTATGTCACACTTTGAAATGTCTCTGGCTGACTTGTGATGGCCCTGACACATTTGTCATACCTCTCAACCTCAGAGCAAGAAATCTGGACAAAGCCATACAAAGAAATGGGACAAAGGCCCAAAAATAAGGACAATTTTTAAAATATTGCTCTTATAAACTTAGAAAGACAATAGAGGTCTTGCATTAGTATGAATTTTCTGAATGGTATGAAATCTAAAACTCAAATGTCTGTCATTATTTTCTAACTTCAGTCTTTAATGATTTGTCACTAATTTGCCAAAAAAACACAATTTTATGAAAAATGGACCAAAAATGTGATGTAAAAATATAAAACAGCAACACAATGCAGCTGGGAACCTGTTAAAGAAGGGATACTTTAATATTAGTACTGCTAACTTGAGCAGCTGACAAAAATAAAAGAATCTACATGCATTTCTGAAATAAAAGTAATCTATCTGATTATTACAGTTATTTCTTAATTATAAACCCTCCATGTTTTCTTCCAAAATTGCTATTTTGCGGAGGAATCATTAGGGGAAGAGCAACATTTTGAGCCAAAATCAGGGACAGTTGAGAGGTTTGGCTATGCCTAATTCTATAAAGCAATTTATTTGCATGTACCTCTCAACCTGTTAAAGCAATAAATCTGGACAAGGCCAAATATATTGGGGGAACATATAAACAGTACTAAAAATTGCTCTTGTGTAAACTGAGACAGTTGATAGAACAGGTCTTACTTTAGCATGCATTTTTCTGAAGGTTATGAAGTCTGAAACTCAATGTGTCATTATTTAGTGACTTAATTCCTAAATGATTTGCCAGAAAACCACAGATTTTATGAGGAACAAACCAAAAATAAAAAGCAAAAAATCTATTAATTCTTTGAAAATCTGGACAGTTGGGAGGTATGGTTCAGCTGAGGCTGCCTAAGTTTGCCGCCCTTCCCCCTCACAAAACCATGGTTGAATGGAGCCTCCCCCTGCAGCCATTCCAATGATCCATTACTTGGCAATTTCACTCCATTTACCATAAACACTAATGTGCATACTGATTTACTTCTATGGTGATTTGAACTTCATTTGAAAATTTTATTTTGCATTTTACAGTACAAACACTTAGACATCTGCTAAACAAACTTGGCATTAAAACGTCTCTGGCATTGAAACAACATTGAAACCCACATTCAAAGAAAATGCATTTTACCCGGGGCAGATAAAGATTAATTCTGGGCTGTTTTCAAATCATAGGCCCCTTGCATATGAAACATACATGTGCTCTTTGATACACCTTCCTATTGCTTTGAACATTTTTCCAGTAAACAATGAAACAAAACACATGCACCAATGACAAAACTGCCCAATTCAGAACATTTCCATCATAAAAGTCTACTCAAACTTCTACAGTCCACTATTATCAGTAAATATGCACAATTCTACCGTCCACCATTATCAGTAAATATGCACAATCTCTGAAGTAGTAAAAAAGTCATTTAAATAATTCCACGTTAAATAAATCTGTAATGAAGAGGTTGCTGCTAGCAATCACCTTTATATTTCATGGTTTCATCGAAAAATAAAGTGTCTGATGCTCCTGAGGAATAAATTGCCTAAATTACATTAAAATAAGCTAGTAATATTGCAATAGGAAATGGATGGCAAACTGATAACAGGCTCATAGTTAATATCTTAACTTTCAGTATGGCAGCATTCACCCCTTATGGGAGTAGAACCAACAACCTTCTGCATCAAAAGCAAGTACACAACCTGTTGTGCTATTAGCAATGCACACTGATTTAGCATAATCAGCACTAAACTTCTCTTCCCCTGCAGCTCTCAGCTCCTTGTAAAATCTACTCAATACTCAACTGCATCTCAACTTCGCAGCACAAGAAATCTGGAAAAAGCCAAATTTATTGGGGTGGGTCAAAAGGGCAAAAACCAGGGACACATTAAACATTGCTTGTATAATCTTGGAAAGCTGCTAGAATAAAATGCTGTGTTACCACCATACATTTTACTGCCAAGGTCCCTGTGCAAAACAGTCAGAGCAACATACCACTATGCCAAATCAGCTGCTTTGTGAAAGAGAGGAAGACTGAAACTTAAATGGCTATCATTTAATGAATTCAGTTCTCACCATAGCTGTCAACCTCTTAGCACAAAACACCTGGACAAACCAAGTAATGAGGGAATACAGCCCTCAAACATATTCAGTGAATTCAGTTCTTGCCATAGCTGTCAACCTTAGCACAAAAAACCTGAACAAAGTCAATAACAGGGTAATACAGTCCCAAAAATAAGGACAAATTTCAAATAGTCATCTTATAAACTTAGAAAATTGCTATAATAAAAGGTTGTGTTACTATATATTTATTGCTAGAATAAAAAGTTGTTTTACTATGTATTTTCTGAAGAATATGAAGTCTGAAATTCAAATGCCTGTCAATTTTACTTCTGACGGAACAAAAACAACATTCAGCAGAGGCCCAGGGAGAGATACTGTGGACACATGTCTTTGTAAAATGGCAGGACACTAGAGCAAATCCACACAAACACAGGGATAAGATGCAGACTCCACACAGAAGGCACCCCAGGCAAGAATCAAACCAGAAAACCTATAGCGGTGAGGCAACAATACTGCCACTACACCATCAAATATGTAAGGAACTAAACATTCAGAAACCTGAAGTCTGAAATTCAAATGCCTGTCAATTTTATTTAACATTTGTTAATCAGGACAGTCTGACTTGGAACAAAAAAACAATTTTCAGCAGAGGCCCAGGAAGAAATAATGCAGACATGTCTTTGTAACATGGGAGGACACAAAAGCAAACCCACACAAACACAGAGAGAAGATACAGACCCCACAAAGATTGTACCCCAGCCAAGAATCAAACCTGCGAGCCTGCAGCTGTGAGGCAACACTGCTACCACTGCACCATCAAATATCAAGCATTGCAATATTTACAAACCACAGATATTATGAGGAACAGATCAGATCAAATATGAGGCAGAAATCTGTAATTTCTTTTTACAAATCGTGGTGGGTAGGGAATTCAGGTCTTTAACACCTGCATGCAATGTACAGGGTTCAAGCCTGAGGTATTCCCTACCACACAACCAGTATATTGCACCTGGGGCATTTTCACACACACACACACACACACACACACACACCTTGTAGTAAACCACATCCAAATCCTGTGCACATCCTCACCAGACCCCGCCCATCGTGAGATCTTCCCCTGACGAGACTGCAGCAAATTCCAGACTGCTGACGTTGCAGTCTGACCTTGATGCATTTTCCCAGTGAGTTCCAGGACAGTCTAAGCAGTTTAAAACTGCATAGACTTCTGGGAGCTCCGTTCTTCATGTTTCCCAGTCAGGACTGCTGCTGAGACAATCTGCGCATGCTCCACACTGTCTCAGCAGCAGTCTGGACTAGTGCGCATTTTTTTTTCTCTTTATTTCTTTATTTTTTTCTTTATTTTACAGTTGTGTGGGCTGCAGTCCAGCAGTCCAATAGCACGGGCCGCCCCTGCTTATGAGACTTGAAGATTATTGAATATTGGGACATCATGTAGGAGATACCGCAGTAAGAAAGTAGAGGCTATACGTCTTCTGGCTATGTTAATGAGGTAGGTTTTCACTCTGTATAACAAGCTTTTATCCATGTGTGATACATGGTGGTCAAAGTTCAACTAGTCATTTATGATGACTCCCAGAAATTTTGTGTAGTTTACTTGTTCTGTCATGGTATTGTTGGCAGAGATGAGAGTGAATACTGTTGTGTTGATGGAGATTTGGTTTGGGACAAAGAGCAGCAATATAGTTTCCAAGGGTTTAATAGTAGCTGTGAATTACTTAATAATGTTTCAGTCAAAAAGGCAGAATGTTGCTTAAGGTCTTGGAAATTAGAGTAGATTAGGGTCTAGTCATCAATGAATTGTACTAAGGTAGCATTTTTTGTAGTCAGAGATCATTGATGAATAGATTGAGAAGTACAGGACTGGTAAGGATCCTTGTGGGACATCAATACAGGCAAGAAGGTGGACAAATATTTTTTTTTCCATTTTAGTGCTTATGCTGTGTTTAAGTGGTAGCTATGGAAACATTCAGTGAAGAATTTTGAGCCTTAAGCATGAGAGTTTATACATTTTCTGGTAGGAGACAGTATCAAAACTTTTTGATATGTCTGAAAATGGTGGAGACTAGGATTCCTGCATTTCAATGGGGGTTGGCAGAGTTAACAAAATTTGACAAAGGAGTAGTTGTGCAGTGAAGAGGAAGGAAGCCATGTTGGATTGAAGGCTGAAACTGGTTTTCTATTAGATAGTTGAGAAATTCCATATGAAAACATTTTTCTTATATTTTTGATGAGAGATAAAATGACACTTGACCTATAGTTTGAAAGATCTGTACTGATGAGATTTTATTTGGAGAGGATGTTAGGATCCAATTGAGATTTGGTTGTCTGGCTGTGGCTTTGTTATATCTTGTTGGTGTGGTTGTAAGTTGGATGAATTTGTTCAGATGTATATTAATGGCTGGATTTTCAAACTGTATAGTTTGCCAGTATATATTAACATCACACTATATTATGGTTTCATAAGGATCAAATCCTGCATCTTGTGCCTGCAAGGCAAACATCCCAACCATTATGCCAACTTCACACCCCTATATGTAAGTATTAGGCTAGCTGCCCTTGTGGGCCATTTTAAGCCTAGCCAATTTCCAAAAATTAGTTAATTTATAGTTCATAGGTAAGTACTACACTAGATACCCTGATGGGCTATTTTAAGCTAGTCAAGTTCCCTTTATGAGAATCAAACCCTGTACCACTTGGCTGTGAGGCAAATACCTTAACCATTATGCCAACCCTGATATTTTGCAAAACAGTATTTATGCTCAGGCAGTGCTCACATGTAACGCATTGTTACAGTGGTAGCTCTGGAATAGGTTTATAAGTAAATACTAGGCTGTCTGCCCTTGTGGGTCATTCTAAGCCTAGCTTATTTCCCTTTCAAAGGTGAGAATCAAACTCTGTATATTGTGACTATGACGTAAACACCTTAACCCTTATACCAACCCCCAGCATACTGTTTGGTGCCTGAATATGCTGCGTTCAGCCTGGGTGTGGGTGTATGTCTCTGTTAAATTTTGTAGCTATACTTCCCAGGATGCATTAGGAAATAGATAAGTGCCTGGTATATGGAAAAAAGCAACAGTTATCCCAATATCTAGTGGTAACAAATTTAGTTCTGATGCAGGTTTTCATCCAGTTAGTCTAACCACTATTATGGACAAATTATATGAGAGAGCTACTTAATTATTATTATACAGACAATTATTTGATTTAAAGCACCACAAGGCCTCGTGTTAGATCATGTCCAAGTAATCAAATTGAAATTTACAAGAACATGATGGATTCTATAGCATATAATCTACCATCAAATGTAATTTCTTTAGCTATCCAAGGCTTTTGATTTTCTACCACATTGGAAGATTGCAGCTGTGATTAAATTACTGAATATCAACTACTGAATTATAACATGGATTGAACGCTGGTTGTACAACAGAAGATATAGAGAAAGAGTTAATGGAGTGTTTTCTGAGGAAGTAGTTGTGAATGTATGCATACCACAGGGTTCTGTGTTGAGCCTTTTCCTATTCAGATGGTATCAACCATCTTGACGTCTAAGGTAAGGATTTTTGGATAAGTAAATATGCACATGACATCAAGATTGAAACAGTGGTAAAAAATTTAGATGACCACAGTAAACTGCAAAAATATGTGGACAGTTTATTCAAGTGGTCTGTTAACAATTCAGTTATGTTCTGTCCTAAGAAATACAATGTAATACACTTGGGGAAATCAGATTTTATGTGTCCTTGTGCTATAGATTATGTGATTATTAGTTCATCTGTTTCTAGGGATGTAGGCTTTATTGTGCATGATAAGTGTTCAAGTTTATTGATCATGTAACAAGTCTTGTGCACTGCTGTTATGGAAATATGACCTATATTCTGTGAATAATCAGCAGTAGAGACAAGGCACTGATGTGATTTGTAGGTTCATAGTTACTTATTGAGCTATTGATTTGTTAATATTTTAGGAGGTCTAGCCCTACATTCTTATGGTAGATTTTGGCCCTTATGTTTTGCATATGAACAACCCAGAGATAGGCCAAATAGGAATATGTTGGGACATTTACATGTTTCCCTATATATGAGGAACAGGGCTGCTAAAATGAGGATGAATTTGCTGTTATCAATCCATTCATCAGAATTGCATTTGAATAGATTAAGTACTTTGCTTTATGTGGAACGGAGATGGATCCATAGAAATTATATTTTCTGTCATACAAACCTAGCTTTCCAACACAATATATTTATTTTGCAAAAGAGATTGAAATCCCTTGCCCTTGAGTGGATGTTTAAGACACGATTCTCCATGTGAATGTGCAATAGGTCTGACAGAATAGGGTCTGACAAAATACTATAAATGAGGCATAGAGGATGTCTCCCAGTAGACTGTATGATATGGAGAAAAGGAACTAGGCTTTGAAATGTCTGCATAGTTTTTACAGTTTAAGCCCTTGATTTTTTTATTGAGAAAGCAATGCTGTTCTAGTTGCGACAGCTGTTTGGAAAAGTACAAACAAAAGAGACAGTAATACTCAGTGATTGGCCTAGCTGACGAGTACAATGCCAGCTAGTGAATACCCCCACAAGAGGTGATAATATCTTGGACTTGGTATTAACCAACATGAGTAACCACTGCAGCATCCCTGCAGTATCATCCTCCCTAGTAAGACCCTACCATAAAGATGTCACTTTCAAAGTCACCATCTCCCCTGACCCCCCCTCTAGCTAGGGTCAAACAAAAAAAAAATTCTCTAGAGCTGACTACAGCCTCCTTAGGGATGGTATAAACAACTACACAGCGCCCCCCCCCCCCCCAGGAACTGGCACCAATATCCAAAACTACACCAAAGCACTATATGACCATTTATATAGATGCATGCAATCAGGAATACCTGACAGGACTAAATCATCCACTGTAAGGAAGACTAAACCTGTCTGCTGGACATCTGCAATAAATAAACTCTATAACAAAAGGAAAAAAAAATCCTGTCTGGGACCAAGAAGGAGCAGGTGCCCAATTGGAAGCAATTTCTCCTTAGCCTGAACAAGCAAGTAAGAGCACTAGTGAAATCTTCTAAAGCAAACTTTGAGTCCAAATTGGCCACATCTACTAGAGGCAATCATAAAGCCTTCTTCACATATGTCCGCGATCTCAAAGGAATCACCCAGATCTGTTCAAAGCTCGTCGTCAAGGACACCATGTATACAAATACTATAGATATAGCAAACTTGCTGGCTGACAAATTCAGGGAAATCTTCACCGCTCTGTCACCCCATCAGTAAATTAGGACATCCCCAGTATCTGTCGGATTCCCCTTATATCTGGGGAACAGGTCATCACTGCTCTCTCAAAGGCAAAAAAATGCAGCCTCCATGGGACCCTGATAACATCCCAGGCTGCATCCTACATGAACTAAAGCAGGACCTTGCAGTACCATTAGGCGCCCTCTTCAACCAAAGCCTGTGTACTGGCTTCATCCCAGCTGACCGGAGGACAGCCACTGCATCCTTCTGCACAAAGGTGGAGTGTCTACCAATCTGGGAAATTATAGACCCCATCAGCCTAACCAGCCTGATCTGCAAGGGCATGGAATGGATTATCATGGACCTCATTAAGAAGGAAATTGGAAACCTCCAAACACCCAATCCCACACAGTTTGGCTTCATCAAGGGGAGGTCATGTCTGTTAAATTTGGTTGACTTCTTTGAGGCAATCACCAAAGCCATGGACAAGGGGAAGATGGTGTACACTGCCTACCTTGAACTGGCCAAAGCCTACGACACTATTCCCCACTCGGGCAAAATAGATAAATTCTCTCAACTAGGCATGAATCCGTATGTTGCCAGATGAGTGGCAAACAGGTTCACTGATCGCCCCCACCTAGTCAAAATAGGAAAAGCCACCTCAAGCAGTAGACCTGCAATGAGGGGTATACCCCAGAGTTAGGTCTTGGGCCACTGTTATTTGAGATATACTTTTCTGAGGTGCAGGCCAAAACCAGTGGGCTATGGCTGACCAGGTTTGCAGATGACTTCAAGCTGGATGCTGTCATCAGTTCCCCTAGTGATGTGAGCATCATCCAAGAAGGCCTCACTCAAACAAATGACTGGTGCCAGAAACATGGCCTCAAGCTAAATACCAAAAAATGTATCCTCATCCCCTTTGAGAAGAGTGATGTCCCCACAAATTATCACATTGATAACAACGTCCTAAGCATGCAATCAGTCGTGAGAGATTTGGGCACCAAGGCTGATAGCAACCTGACTTTTGACCATCATGTTGCTTTTGTTGTATGGAAAGCTTTCTACATGGCCCACCTCATAAGTAAGGGTATCTTATCCAAAGACAAGGAGGTCATAACATCCCTGCATTCTTCCCTTATAAGGCCCATTACTGAGTACAATGTTCAGCATGTACCTTGCAAAGCATATGCAGTAGCTGGAGAGACCACAGAGGTTCCTCACTAGGAGAATCCAGGGCTTTAAAAATCTCCTATACACAGATCAGCTAAAAGCTCTATCCCTCTACTCAGTTTCATACAGACTCCTCAGAGGTGACCTCTGTCTGGCATACAAGGCGATCTCGGACCCCGTCTTGATGGGACTGCTACATACCCTCAAGTCAAGCTCCACTCGAGTAACCTGTATGAGCAGCCTTAACCTGGTCTGTGGCATCAATAGGACTTGTTAGCAGGACAGATTTGTGTCACAGAGACACCCCATCTGTGGAATAGACTCCCTCTGCATGTCAAGTGGAGTACCTCTTTACCCCTTCTAAGCGCAACCTGGATAACTGGATATGAAACAGCATTGGGTGCTGACTTGCCTAAACATGGGCTAAACTCTTGGCAAGGCTTACAAGGGCCTCAGGGCCAATAGCCTAGTAACTTCCTATGATCCTATGATACAATGAATGATGCTGCTGTTGAATATTTTAATAGTACTTTTTTCAACATTCTTAATATTATGGCACCCCTCAGAACAATTTGAGTTAAAACTAACTATGCTCCATGGCTGTCCAAATAAACAAAAACCTTGCTTAAGCTAACAGACAAAACATGGGCCTTATGGCAAACCTACAGGGCACAACACTATCGTTTACCTTATCAACAAGCTAGAAACAAAGACAAACAACAAATCAAACAAGATAAACAACAAATCAAACAAGATAAGCAAAAGTACTACACAAACGTACGACATATACATCAAAAAACCCACAAAAATGTTGGACTTGAGTCAAACAAATCCTTCAGCCAGGACAAGCCACCACTCTCCCACCTAATATACTAAACATATCTGGGACTATAGCTGAAAAATTCAACAAATACTTTACCGAAAGTATTCTGGTCATAACAAAAAACACACAATGCCCCCAAGAGTCATCTACTATTCCTCACATTAATGATAATGATTCCTTTTCTTTCCACTCTATTCCAATCAAATCCATTGAACTTCTTACAAAACTAAAACCAAGCACAATACCTGCCAAAAATCTGCCTACTGATTTTGTAAATATAGCTGCCAAAGGAATTTCCTATCCAATATCAATCTTGATCAACTGCTCTATTGCAGAGCAACATGTCCCATCAATCTGGAAAATCGCTCACATAATCCCCCTTCACAAAGGTGGGCAGTCCACTGAGGTCTCAAACTACAGACCAATAGCTATACTATCCCCTCTATCCAAAATCTTTGAAAAGTGTGTCCACACCCAATGTCTTCATTATCTTACTACCTATAACCTACTTGTTAAGTCACAACATGGATTTAGACCCTACCACAGTACCACCACAGCCCTCCTCAGTTTCACTAATACTATAAACCAATTCCATAATGAAGGGAAAATAGTTTCATCAGTCCTTCTGGACGTCCAAGGCCTTTGACACTGTCTCTTATAACAAATTCCTGACTGCTAGCCAAATGGAATCTAAGCCCATCTGCTCTCTTCTGGTTCCAAAGTTACCTAGCAGGTCATCAACAGGCAGTAAGGTGGTCACATGACATGAACCCCTATTCCCAGTTACCCTTGGTGTTCCAGAAGGCTCCATCCTTGGTCCCCTCCTTTTCAGGATTTTTACCAATGAACTCAGCACTGCCACCCTGCACGCCTCATTAATTCAGTATGCAGATGACTCTACACTAATATGCACAGCTTCATCCATCTAACAACTTCAAGACATAACACAAAAATCATTTACTGAAATTGAAAAATGACTGGCCAATGCACAGCTCATACTGAATCCTAATAAAACCAATCTTATGATTTTTCAGCCGACTAGGACTCTAGACTCCCCCACCAACTTCCATATCACTGCACTCAATAATACAAAAATTTTGCCTGTCCACACAAACTAAACTACTTGGTGTCTTAACTGATAATAGAATGAGATCTGACCTGCACATATCACATACTATCAACAAAACACATAATAAAATGGGTATGCTATACAGAAATAAAAAAGTTTCTATTTGACAGTTCAGGAATAGCCATTGCAAGAACCCAACTCCTCTCAACACTCTTCTATGCTTCTCCCATACTTACTAACTTGAAAAAATCAGATATGGGTAAGCTAGAAACATGCAATAATAAAATAGCAAAATTTGCCACAGATTCCTCACACAGGACACACCACTATATTCCTCTTAGAAAACTCTCCTGGGATTCAAAGATGGCTGCCATGCTGTAAACACTGCTAAACTGCAGCTCTTCAATTAACCCGAGGAAAATCTCTGATCTGAGTGGATATCAGGAGGTTTAAACATCAAATTGATGATAAAAAGTTGCATTTATACTGACCTAATCTAAAATCAGTTAAAAAAGTGAGAAAAAAAAGTATTTATCCATCAGGATTACAAGTGATTACTTTGCTCTGAAGAGAGAAACAAACAAAGGACCGTGTGCTTTCTTTATTCTGCCTTTCTGCTTGGGGAAAGAAAAATCTTGCAACAAGGAAGAACCATGGAAACAACTACTACTAAGACAAAGTTGTCAGAACTACAGTCGCCAGTAAAGGATGGAACTGCAAAAACAAAGGATTACTAGACAGCAGGAACAACAGAAACCAGAAACTAGATCCAGGACTGATCAGCCACTAAACATGGAGGATATCAAGCACGCTTTACTACCTATACAGGAAGCTCTAAAGGACTTGACCTCACAAATACAAACATTTGGAGTTTTATGCAATCAATTGCTTCAGAGAATGGACAAAACTGAGACCAGAATTTCTGAAATAGAGGACAAAATTGACATGCTGGAGAAAAATCAAAGGTATGTGATGTGGATGTACAAGCCATGCAAAATAAACTTATTGATTTAGAAGCAAGGTCTAGAAGAAATAATATTATTATAAGAGGAATCCCTGAAAACATCCAGTATGCAGAGCTAATACCAGCCATAACACAAATATTTGAAATACTGTTAAATGATGCTGATGGGGTGAAACAGATTGTAATAGAAAGGGCACACAGAGCTGAGAGAGGTACAAGCTTCTACTATGCCTAGACCTGTATATGTTAAGATATTGAACTTTCAAGATGTTAGCAAAATACTGTTTACTGCAAAAAAAAATGGTGGCTATGTTATGTGGAAAAATGTTAAAATATTTCTGGCTCAAGATTTACCATTACAAGTAAGGCAGGCTAGACAGTCTTTATCTGCTTACTGTAAATTTCTGATTGATAAACAAATTAAATTCCAGATGAAATACCCCAATATGCTTACATTTATGGTGGATGGCGCTAAATATTCTGTTTCCAATAAAAATCAGGCAAAAGAAGTGTTTCTGAAAGTTTTAAAGTTCTACCTGCATCAGAGGGCTGAAAAGAACTTCAATTGAGACTGGCATGTTCCTGTAGTCAGATCCAGCATGTATTTTACCTCAAGGCTTTTCTAATCCTTTGTTTCTTCACTAAACTGTTCAGGCCTCTGAAAAGCAATAAAACTGTTTGTTTATGCTAATCTGAGGGTCTGCTGTCTGGTTTCCAGACTTTTATGGCCTCCAAGGTCTATTTCCATTGTGTGGTAAACAGGAAATGCCTGGATTTCAACTGAGAGTGTAGATTTGGATGTAATACTTCTTGTGGTCCTGCTGTGAAAGAGGTCCCTTGTCGTGAGTATTTCTGATGGTTTCCTGGCTTGAAAAGACAAAGAGAACTGAAAATAATATGATAATGTTCTTTTTAGAACTAAATAACATTACAGTATGTACTTAAAGCACATAATAACATGTACTTTTACTGTTTTTTTTCTTCTTTTATAGGTGTGAACCAAAATTGTTTTTGTTACTATATGCAGTGAGTGGCAGGCACTGTGTAGGGTACAGATCTAAAATGTAGGATGTATTTTTTTTTCTTTTCTCTCTCCTCTCTTCTGTAAAAAGTTTATGTACATAATGATTGCAACAAAACAGATACTTAAGGTAGGATAAAATAAGTACCCAATCTACTAAAACTTTCCTTTACACAGTAATAACCTTAGAAATGAGATTTGTTTAACTAATAGTTAAACCAAAGCTGTAGTTAAGTAGCGGTGTTTGGTAGGGAATGTGTAGTTTAGACTTTGATGTAGATATGCTAGAATATATAGGTTGTATGTTTAGGAAATGTTTTAAATGTTATTACCTGAAGTTTTTCAATGTGTTGGTGTGTTTAACCTTGTTTATATTTTCTCTTATACAAGACCTATATAAATCCTGGTCCAGGGGTAAAGTGGGTAAGCACTGGTTAGGGACGGGATGTAGGAAATGCTTCCAGATTAGATATAGTGCACAGTCAATACATGTCAATTTCATAATTCCCTCTTATATTGTTATTTGATACCAAGACCTGTGAATGTGGGAGTTGAACTCATGGAATGTTAAAGGGCTCCAGAACTTGAAGAAGAGAAAGCTGTTGCTACACATATTATTACAGGACAAAGCACTGTTTGTATTTCTACAGGAAACACATTTGATGAATGAACAATGGAATGATATTAGAAAAAGAACTGGATTAGAGAGCTAGTGACATCAGAAGGTAAGACAAACAGTGCGGGAGTGGCTATAATTATCAAAACCAATACAAAGATAGGATTTTAGACTCCAAAGTGGATCCAAATGGGCGATGGTGTTATGTGATTTTATCGGATAATGCATTTGATAAACCTATCCTACTTTTGAATATATATGCCCCATGCAATGATCAACACAGTTTCATAGCATCATTATATCCAATATTAACACAATATGATGGTTATTATTTTGTTGTGGGTGGGGACTGGAATACCTATCAAAATCCAAAGTTGGATAGGTCTTGTCCACAGAGAGCATTTAATAAGCAGGCCGGGATAGCATTAAATGATTTTAAGGAAGATTTTCAATTATATGACCCCTTTTCTTATTCACAAGATATTAATAATGCAAATAAATATACCTTCTATTCACCATGCCACAAAATGTGGGCTAGAATAGATTACTTTTGATATCTAAAGCACTAACGAATTTAGAACCAGTGGTGGTTATACATACTGTCATCTATCAGATCACTCAAAATTTCATTAAAATTTTCTAAAGATTTAAAAGACACAAGAAGGCATAGGGGTTATAATTGGTCACTCAACCCAAATCTTTTAAGTAAAAAGAGATAGCAGATGGAATTATAAAATATTTGAAAGAATTTACAGATAGCTTGAAGCTCCAAAACATACCCTGACATTGAATGGGCAACAGCTAAAGCTCAAATTAGAGGATTTCTTATACAAAAGCCTCATATTATAAGAAAATTCATAATAGTGATATTCAAAAACTAGAAATAAGAATAAAACAACTTGATAATGAGCTGATTCAGAATTTTAACGCTCAAACTGAGGAGGAAATGTTGAAGCTTCAAAGGGATCTCTTTTGCTTCATAATAATAAATTAACACTTCAAGAACATAGGTGTTTAGTGAAATATGCTAATAATGTTCAAATACCATCAAAAGCACTGGCAAGGATTATAAATCAATCAAAAACAACTGGATATATTTCGAAATTCAGTATAACGACACAATATATTCTAAAACTGAGGATATTGTTGATGTTTTTGGGAAAATCTATACTAAGGTGTATGAGGGGCAAACTGATAGGTCTCTACATAACCAGAATAAAAGTTTTCTGCAAAAATTAACTTTCCAGAATTAGAAGAGAGCCTGCAAAGTGACCTGATTAAACCTATTTCTAAAGAAGAAATAGTATATACAATTCAACATATGAAAGTACATAAGTCGCCAGGGCCTGATGGTATTACAGCTGAATTTTACAAAGAGTTTGCTGATAGTTTGGGAAAAGAATTGTCTCATGTATTTAATTATATAACTAAAATAAAATTAGTGACCCCCACCTCAATGCGTCAAAACAATTTTCATACATAAAACCAATTTGGATCCCCTTAACCCAGATAATTACAGACCAATAGCACTAATGAATGTGGATATGAAAATTTTAACATCAATTATAGCATCGAGACTAAAGAAGGTTTTGATATATCTAATTTCTAAGGAACAAGCTGGATTTATGGCAACTAGACAAACCAGCGATAACACACTTACACTGCATAATATGATGACGTATGCTAAAGAAAACAACTTTAATATCTATGCTCTTATAATAGATGCCCAGAAAGCATTTGATAGAGTAGACATAAATTTTTTGTGTTACCCTATTTTAACTTGCCCCAAGAATTCATTCAGATGCTACAAATATTATATAGTAATCCATACACTACGCTATACATCAATAGGACTTATTCTAACAGAATACAGATTAAAATGGTACTCGTCAGGGTTGTCCCATGTCCCCCTTATTGTTTAACCTATATCTAGAACCCCTATTTTTATATATCAAGCAAAATTTGTATCATAATGCACCAATAATTTATAGGAATAAAATATTAATGTCAGCATTCGCCGATGATCTTATTATTTATTGTACAACCCCAATTTCAGACAGTGAAAAGATATTAAAGCTCATAAACGAATTTTCAGTAGTTTCTAATTATAAAATTAACTTAACAGAAAACGAATATCTTCCCATTAAGAACCCCAAAGCCTTTTTCACTAATGGCCCTGATGGGGAAGTTAACATGTAAAGAAAATATTAAATATTTGGGTATCAACTTCTCTACGGATAATAAGGACTTTTATAACAATAATGTTAAACCAGTATGGGAACACATAATAGCTGATTGTGACAGATGGAAGAATTTAAAACTACCGGTATTAGCAAAAGTATCAATAGTGAAAATGAATATACTACCACGAATGTTATACATATTTAGGTCTGCCCAATTATCAATTTCAAAAACAGTTTTTAAACAAATGCATAAAGATCTAGCTAAATTTATTTGGAACCCAAAAAGAACTTGAATATCTTATGAGAAATTAATGACCCTAAAACAAGAGGCCGACTTGAGCTACCAAACTTTGAAGCATATTATTTGATTGTAAACGCTAATAAAATTTTAAGAATTGCTAATTATGATGTAACGAATACAACATGGATACCAACTTGGGTGGTCTTGAATCATAAGCATATTTTGGATAGGAAAATAAATCCTAAAGCATTGCCCTTTATGGACAAAATTAGTCTGATAAAATATGGGGTCATGGACCACATAATAACCTGTGTCTCATCTTTGCAAACTTTATTTCAGTCCGTAGATTTATTGCAATATATGATGGTTCTTCAACCTTTCCACAGGAATCCTAATTTTAAACTAAATAATCAGCTGATCGACCTCAGCAAATTTCCATTAATACTTAATCTGACTCTATTTGATGTTTTTAATAAACTTGACTTATCGGCTTTACAAATTAGACAGGAAATGAATCTACCTAGAAGTTACATTGTTATAATGAGACAAGTTAAAGAACTTGCCTTGAGCTACTTTAGGAACTTTAAACCTGCAGCGGGATTTGTGGATAAGTGCTCTGAATTGTGGCAAGCTATCCAACAAGACACTAAATTTATAGCAACTGCATATAAATTAATTAAGGATTTGAAATTTCAGGACAAAATTTTGCTTTCAGAGTATTGGGTAAAAAAGTAACAGTAACAGACAATCAGATATTAAAAGCAATTGATATAACTAGGAAATCAGTTTCTTTTCAAAACTGATGTACCGCAATTGATGATTTGGAACAATGCATATTACACACATCTTAGATTACATAAATTTAACCCTAGGAATTCTCCAATTTGTCCATACTGTGCAGATCAAACAGCGGATCTTCTTCATATGTTCTGGAGTTGTAAATGCGTATATAAACTTTGGAACTCTCTTAAAGTACAACTGCAAAAGATGGGTTATCAAAGTTCTACACTGTCATGGAATTTATGATTCTACACATTCCTCCAAGAGAGCTTTCCAGATCGCAAACTATTATTTGTATGAATTTTTTTTGCTGATGAAACTCTATATAGCCACAAATTGGCTAGAACCACATAAGACATCATGGAATAATTTTAAGCTTGTGGCTATAAAGCATATACTAGCACATAAATTACTTCTGAAACAAACTAACAAAAATATTAATAACCCGAAAATATGGGAAAAGGTCTTCAATATTATATTAGCATGATACTGATTTTAGGAATATATTAAATATAGGAAGCATTTCATGTAGATATTGTATAAATGGTTTGTAGTAGTTATAGTGTATTATGTGTGTGATGTTTATTGTATTTTTGTAATGTTTTTGGAAAATATATTTCAATAAAAATTTATTATGGAAAAAAAAAAGAAAACTCTCCTGGCTAGAATTTCCACATCTCTTGACATTTAATCAACTAACCATGGCCCATAAATTAATCAGTCAGTCAGACAAAATCCCTGCCTTACATAACCTTATCCAACCATATTCCAATCACTGTGCTGTCCGTTCAACCAATAAGTTACTAATACAAGTTAGTAAATCTTTAAACTTAGCAGGTCACTCCTTATATTCCTGCTACATAGCAAAAATCTGGAATTCATTACCTCATACCACTGGAACAATAAGCAACATGGCTCAATTTAAAAAAAAAACATCTCAAACAATATTTAACAGATACTTGGCATTGCTCATGCGATACCCCTGAGTAACCAGACACCATCACATCTTTTCATGTACTTACCTCGTACGCTATGCACAGCTTGCACTATTCTCCTTTTCAATTTTTAAAACTTATTGCAGTAGCTCTCATGCATTTTAATAATTTCTCCCTCACCTACATCCTCCTATCCTACACCACCTTTCTTCTTCACTCCACCCACTCTAAGTAAAATTTAAAACGTAATGTGTATCCCCTCCCTACCTGCCTCCATCACCTTTGTTTCTTATCTCACTATACCATAGCTTGCGCAACAAGAATATCACCATGTTGAGTCCTGTACTAATTTAGGTATCTTTACTTACCAGTCTATGCCTGTTGTTTCTATCTTGCGTATTAATCTACATCTATGTCTGTTCATAGGTTCATAGGTTCATAGGTTCATAGGTTCATACTAGTCTATCTGCCCAAGGGCATTTATAAGCCTAGCCCATAGTTATTTGGCTTTCGCCACCCCTTTAGTTTGAATAAAACTATGCCTATTATTTTGCTGTGCTTCTGTCAAGCAGTGACACTGAAGTAATCCCTGGGGTATATCTGCGATCCCCCATCCATTGGTCAAGATTCCTCTTGAACAAGGCCAGCGAGGTGCTCTGCCTCACATGTACCGGGATTTTGTTCAAATAGGTTCATAGATTAGTACTAGGCTAACTGCCCTTGCAAGCCATTTTAAGCCTAGCCAATTATCCCCTGTGAGACTCAAACCCTGCACCTTGTGTTTGTAAGGCAAACACCTTAACCATTAGGCCACCCTCCCAACATGTATTATTGTTGTTGGAACCTTATGTGTTTGTTTTGAACTTAGTGTAATTATTGTATTTTACTTATGTTCTTCCCATGGTTGTGTGAACGTTAAAGACATGCAGGTAGGTGCGTGCATGTGTGGGTGTTCTTTCTTTGAAGGTTGGGCACTGGGCTGGCATCTTGACACTGTAAAAATATGGCATCTTGACACTGTAAAAATCCACTGCCAATCATTAGCGGACCAGTATCTGCTGTGGCAACCCCTAACTGGGAAAAGACGAAAAAAGAAGACTTACTTCTATGTAGTCTGTTATGTGTGGAGCTTTTCTCCCCAGGCCTCCGCTGAAAATGGGCTCTGCTCAGTCAGTTGGACTTTCCCAGTAAACAAATGTAAAATAAAATAAATAATAAATAATAAATGATTACATCCCTGGATCTGGACACAATACCTTTAGATATAAGCTATGTGTGGAAAAAGGACTTCTTTACAACAGTAGATACATAGCGATCAAAGAACAGTTCATTGTCGTCACTGATTCCCAGATTCCTAATTATGGGATCAATTTTCAGGGGAGTGTTGTCAATGTGATAGCTACAAGGAAGATGATACAGTAGGATATGATTATGCACTTCTTGACACTGAGTTTTAGCTGATGGTTCTTACTTCAGTTATTGTTTAGGACAGGCCATTTTGGAGGATCTTGGTGTCCTCTGGGAGGGAGGTTATGATGACACCAAGTTTGGAGTCATCTGCAAACTTAGTCTTTGACAAACCTTTAACATCAATGTTGATCTCCATGAAGTAAATGCTACAGAAACCATCCCACACTTAGGTCCAGGGAAGTAAATACTGTGGGAAGAAATAGCCAGGGAATTGTTATGGCTAGGCTTGTATAGACCCTAGGGCCGATAGCCTATTACCAACCTATGAACCTATGAATCTATGAACAACATGCCTCTGTCTATACAGTGCAGTCAGCCACCTCAGCTCAATGGGTAGAATCACAATAAATTGCTTTTTTAAAACACTGAAAATAAGTAACAAAAAGTTCAATAAAGAACACCAGCCAATAGAAAGATGCTTAAATTTAAGCTGTGTAGCAAGTAAACCCCACAACTAACACATAGACCTTCTTCTGCCACCAGAAGGATCTAGTAAACTAATTATAGCAAAAACTTACTAATTTAGCAGTAAACAAGGGGAAGCAGTATCAGTACACTCAATATCAAGCAGTTATTTTAAGGGCACTTAGGCAGGTAAATAGCTTGATGGAAGAGATTTTGCAAAATTATACTTATTAACAGCAACCACTGTATATCAGCTGAGGAATTACTTTTTCATTTCTGTTATCTGATCTCATATTGAATATGAGGGTCTTGTGCATATATAAAAAAGACAGTTTACAAAAGCTGGTGAACATTTACTCGGCAAATGCTCACCCTATGGGGATTGATATACAAAGCCAAATTAAGGGCCCTAAAACTCTTCTCTTTGCCATAAAGATTAATGTGGAGTGATTTAATTATGGTCAAAATGATTATAAATCGATGTCAGTTTATGGAATCACATTTACTGAACATAGTACAAACACAAAGAATAGAATTATTTTGATTAAGCTGTTAATCCTCTTCTTCAATAAGAGAAAAAAATATTTTTTGTCTATGAGGAGAAGGGTACATTTTGAAATTCTCTTCCACTAAATGTTAGGCGCTCAAATGCTTTGGTGATTTGTAAAACCAAACAGTTTAGCTGTGTGGGCAAATTCATGTTTTACCTCAGGTTGTATGGTGGTCAACTCCATGGTGGCCCAATTCTATGACCTTGAGTTGCTGTAGTTACAGCACTGAACACTAAACATTAAACATAAACAACGATCACCCTGGTATTTAGGTCAATGTTTGTTCTATCCATTTCTTCTACAGTAATGGGAGATGACAGCTTCTGTGACTGTTCCCAAGAAACATGTGACAAATCATCCATTCACTTTTCCACTGGGTCTTCTGCCTTTTCTATGTTTGCACTCCCTGATGCCCCTGATGAAAGTAGTGGGGAAAAGAGTTCACGAAGGTATGTCATTTAACCTCTATGCATTTATATTATTTATTTACTCTTTCTTGACTAGGCTGGTCGCACTAGACTAGTATTCTCTTTTCAGGTGTGACCTAATATATGTAAAACGACTGAGCTGTTTTTTACAACGTGTTTAGCCCTCATATTACTGTTTTCTGCATACACCCTCTTAGTGATGGTTTATAGTTCTTGCACTGGACATTACCAAGATAACACTACATATTATATATATATGAGATTTCTAAGTTTCTGACAAGTCTTCTCATTCTGTAAAAGGAAGGAGACACACATCCCCTTGGTTCTGATTTGAAGAAAGAAATGATTCTGAAGATCCAGAAAGAGTAGAATGTGATCAGACAAGCAGGAAGTGTGGATGCCAATCTGAGTGTCAGGCATAGTTAAAGTAAGAGAGCAAAGAAAAAAATATGTTCTGCTCCAAGGATGTCGTGAGGTCAGATGATAGGTACACCACCCCTTTTGGTGTCATGATTGAGTCTCCAAACATCAAGGAAATATGTTCCAACCATACTACATCTTGGTAGCCCGTGAAATGCTCGTGTTTGTTCTCTCTGGCACTGAATTCTGTCTAACAAAGACTAAAATACTAATTTATAATCCTTGACATATTATCTTTGCAATCAATGGTAGCTTTTTTGTCAGTGTACAATTTAATTAAAAAAAAAAAGAAACATCATAGATAATGGCACAGGAATTGAAAATTGGACTAAGGGTTATTCAAGTCTCAGAATTTGCCACTTCCACAGTGCCAGATCATGCTCAAATGGGGCACTAGGCAGGGGAATGGACAAGAACCCCCCCATCAGCCATTCTGGTGTCCCATTACTTATCTATCTCACCCAAACACTGCTCAAATCTGTCAGTGTACATACTATTTTCTTCTTTACTTTTGAAATGAAGGCAGAGATATGGATTTAATTTAAAACTTTTAATTTAAATATCCTTTGTTGACCAGGTAGTCCCATTAGGCTACTAGCATTTTTTCAGGGGAGACCCTTGGTGGTATTTTTACTACTAGGGGAAATTTAACCAGGGCATTGGAGGACTTCCCCCTACACTTTTGACAGCACATTCAGATGTAAAAGATACCAAAGAACCTGCCATTAATGCAGACAGATGGGGCCTCAGTTTAACATCTTATTCAAAGGACAACCCATTCAGGAGTGCAACACCTACCTTTCTTAAAGTGAACTGTAGTATCAGTAATCTATCTACATGATGTGGGAGTAGAAACAACAGCCTTCTATACCAAATACCTGCTGTGCTACTAACACTGCTTTTAAATTCTATTGCACAAATACTGACAGACATTTACTAAACACATGGCTGAACCTTGAAAACAGATTTAGCAAGAGCAACATTAAAGTTGTCTTGTCTTAAAGATCACATTTCCTTGAAAATGTACTGAAACTCACATTCATTGAAAATACAACTACCCCTGTAGTTTTGAAGATTTTTTTCCATTAAGCAGTGAAACAAAATGTATAAACCAATCTTTCTTCTTCTTTCGGCTTTTCCTGGTTAGGGGTCGCCACAGCAGATCACCTGTCTGCTCATGATTGGCAGTGGAGTTTTACAGTGTCAAGTTGCCAGCCCGGCGCCCAACCTTCCACAGAAGGCACACACATGCACGCACTCACACCTAGGGCCAATTTAGAGTATCCAATCCACCTACAGCATGTCTTTAGGATGTGGGAGGAAACCGGAGCACCTGGAAGAAACCCATGCGACCACAGGGAGGACATGCAGACTTCACACAGAAGGCACCCCAACCGAGGATTGAACAAGAGAGCCTCTTGCTGCGAGGCAGTAATGCTAACCACTGCACCACCGTGGCCGCCCTACCCATTGCCGAACGTTTCAGTCAACTCTGATGACCAATCAGGCTGGTAGTTGGTGTAGAGGATTAAGCCTCTTGTCTTCTGTTGCCAAGATACAGGGTTGGAGCCTGTGTAAGCTAATTAACTAACCTGCCATCCCTAACTTGGGTATTACAAGCACACACACACACACACACACACACACACACACACACACACACACACACACACACACACACACACACACACACCATGAGCACCTATTAAATGCTCCTCGCCGTCTGTGGTAGAAGTCCAGCAGCACACATCATGGCAGTAAAGCATGTCTATCTGCTGAACACTAATCTTGGTCTATGGCAGAACTCCAGTACCACACACAATGATAGCAAATCAGAGTACCTGTTGAACATTAATCTTGGTCTGTGACAGAATTCCAGCAAAGTTCCAAATGTGGAAATAGCTCATGGCAGCAATGTGTGTTTAAGAATTCAAATTCCGTGCGCATGTACAGACCATAAACACAAATGTGGCTTAAAGAGGAAATGTAATACTTTTTTTAAATTGCTTAATGACCATGGAAGTGAATTTCTCCTTAAAGATGAAATGTAATTTTTTAAATTGCTTAATTTATTAAATTTAAATGTTGTGGCACCTAGAGAGCCCCCCCAGCCAGCAGGCCCTAGGCAACTGCTTAGGTTGCCTGGTGCAGGATCCAGCTATGCATCTCCCATCACTATTGCACTGCACTAATTTCTCACTAAGTAGAGAACCTTGCAGCAGAAATAGCAGAAGTACCCTGCCCAGCCTCCTCATTTTATACTAAATGGCGTAACATCAGTTTCCATTAGTCTAGACTCGTGTTGACAGATCACTTCATAAGGAATGTCAACAGCTTTGCCCTCATTATGGCTGTACAAAACCTCTTACATTGTAGCACTCAATTTCTATTCAACCCTTCCCACCCAGGAAAGGGCATTAATTGCCACACCCCTGCTGGTAAGATGGTAATCTTTTTAGTAGTTCCTGATAAAACAAAGTGGTAGCATGGTCATGCCCATTGAGCAAGTCTGGTATTTTGTAGACACAAATTTACCCATGGTCATCATGTATGTTCCTGCTTGATTTGAGATTTGAGCACTATTAAGCAGTCATAAAGGGTGACTAGAACTTTCCAATGTATCTATTTAAAGGTGTATTTGGCTAGGCTTCTTATGGTACCTATGATCACTTGCCTTGTATTGCTATTATGTACTTATAAAGGGTTCAAGCCACATGAGCATTCAGCAACTATAAACAGCTTTTTCCTTTGTCTCCTGCCACCCTTTATCCTACTGTCAACTCTTCAGATGCCAGTAGACATGAACAGAAAGGCACCACATTCTGTCCAAAGAAAAAGCTAATCAAGAGATGCATTTATGGTCTCCTAGACCTGGACATAGTATCAGCATAATGTTGAAGGATCCACAGACCACCTGCCTTAAAGAATGAATCAGCTTTCTATTTTTTTGGTCCCTTGTAGGAAGTTTCTGACTAGCAATGTATTCAGTATATTTCCCCAAAAGCCCAGCCATAAGATAATATATAGACAGAAACAGATGGAGTTTATAGCGAAAATAAAAGTTCAGTGAAAGGACCATTTGTCATATTTTTATTTACTTTTTTATTTATTTAAACATTGTTGACCAGTTGGGTCCTACTAGGCCAATGACCTATTTTCAGGGGAGATGTGCGGTGGTATTCATACTGACTAGGGGAAATGTGGCCAAGGCACCAGGGTACTTCCCTTACTCTTTTCATTAAAGGCATTAGGCAGAGGGTTTCATACAAAGGATGGATGCAAGTCCGTGGCTGATTCTTATCCGTCAGAAACGAAAGAGCCACTCAGAAATGCCAATAATAATTGCAGCAACTGCAAACATACACTGTGACTTTGAAGTCTGAGGACATGTATAAAATTTGACCTGTTAGTAACAGCCTGCATGTAATTGCTGGAACCTGTGTTCTGAGACACTGCCTTCCAGACTATCTGCAAATATACAGAGCTGAGTATATTTTTTTGGTTTTAGAGTTTGTACTGTTAGTTGTTGCTTAGATCTCTGTTGAAACTGTTTTCCTCACACCCTATTTTCAGCCGTGTCTTCAGTTGGTATAACTGTTTTTTACAGCTTGTGTGTTATCTAACTCAAGGATCACTTACATAAAATTTGACCTGTTAGTAACAGCCTGCATTTAATTGCTGGAACCTGTGTTCTGAAAGACTACCTTCCAGACTATCTGCAAATATACAGAGCTGAGTATATTTTTTGGTTATAGAGTTTGTTAATTGTTGCTTAGATCTCTGTTGAAACTGTTGTTTCCCTGTTCTGAGAGACTGATCTGCAAATATACAGAGCTGAGTATATTTTTTGGTTTTAGAGTTTGTACTGTTAGTTGTTGCTTAGATCTCTGTTGAAACTGTTTTCCCCACCCCACCCCCTATTTTCTTCCATGTCTTCAGTTAGTATAACTGTTTTTTACAGCTTGTGTGTTATCTAACTCAACGATCACGTGCATAAAATTTGACCTGTTCGTAACAGCCTGCATGTAATTGCTGGAACCTGTGTTCTGAAAGACTGCCTTCCAGACTATCTGCAAATATACAGAGCTGCGTATATTTTTTTTGGTTATAGAGTTTGTTCATTGTTGCTTAGATCTCTGTTGAAACTGTTGTCTCCTTGTTCTGAGAGCCTGATCTGCAAATATACAGAGCTGAGTATATTTTTTTGGTTTTAGAGTTTGTACTGTTAGCTGTTGCTTAGATCTCTGTTGAAATTGTTTTGTCCCACCCTCTCTATTTTTGGTTTGTAGTTTAAATTTGGTGGCTTTTGCAATTGCCCGCCCCACTGTAGATTTGATCTGGGACACTCCCCTAGTCCAATCTCTTTACCACATTCTACCAAATAAACTATTTGTGCACTTTCTTTTAGTCCTTTTTAATTTAATTGCATTTTTTAAACTGTGTTTGGTCTAATATTGCCACATATTCAATTGTGCTAGCTTGCACTGCATGTGAATTGTTTTTACTACTGTTTTTGCTACATTTCTGTAAAAAAAAAAAAAAAACTGCAAGCCTGTTTCCTACCTTTCCTGTAACTAGTGTTCCAGATACATATTTGCTGTATCCAGGACTGTATGTAAGCTTCTGAGTCCCCCAAGACTTTTTATGTTGAAGGGAAGCCTTCTAGCTTATCAGTGGGAGTGGTAAGCACTAGGTAACCTGTCTACCACATAAGGAGTGGTTCTGGCCCAGAAATTGTAGTTATTGGCCATTTGGGCAATCTCTTCCATCTCTCTCAACTTTTTGATTTGAAAGCCTGCATTTGCATTTGTTTCTGTCCTGTAACTCGTCTAGTGCAGATACAGATTCTTAGTTTTAGCACTTAAATTTGTT
Source organism: Protopterus annectens (assembly GCF_019279795.1). NCBI lineage: Eukaryota > Metazoa > Chordata > Ceratodontiformes > Protopteridae > Protopterus > Protopterus annectens. The sequence goes on along the minus strand of NC_056726.1, from coordinate 978,376,758 downwards.
TATTCATGCTCGGCACTTGTTCAGAACTTGGTAAGCACTAAATAAGCTACTAATTACTATAGCACTCAATCTTCCTCATTACCTAGAGGAAAACAGTTTTTGTACTTATGTTTTTCACTTGCTTAGAGAAAAACAGCTCTTGTACTCACTTTCGTCACTTATCTAGAGGAAAATAGTTTTTTATTCAGGCATGTCCAAGGGTCAGTTCTCAGTGTTCTCTCCTGTCTATCTGATGAATCTAGGCAGTATAAGAACAAAATGATTGACTTCAACAATTGGCTAAGCTTCTGCTGTCATTCTAAGGGGATTCAGTATCTGTCTGCTTGGGATGACATGGTCGACAGACCAGGATGCTTTGCCACAGATGGCCTGCACCTGTCACCCCTGGGATTCTGGATACTGGCTAAGGCTCTTGCTGCCGCTATAGTGCCTTTTTTAGGCAAGGTTCAAATAACAAATTCACCACCGTAACAGGAACAGGCAAGCAAAAACTGAGGGTAATGCTACTCAATGCTAGAAGTCTAAATCTCAAAATGCACTCACTTGAGGCACTCCTTAAAATGGAGAACATTGATATCTGTGCAGTGACTGAGACCTGGTTCAAGGCTCCAGAAAGCACCCCTGCACTACCAGGCTATAACTCATACCACATGTTTCGGCCATGTAACCTGGACCAAAACACCAAAGGCGGAGGTGTGTCCATATTCATTAAGGATATCTACACCTCCAGGCTAGTTGCTCAGCATAATGCATCCGAGGTTATCCAAGTCAACTAACTGGACAAAACTGCAATCCAAACTGTAGCTTGCTACAGATCTCCCACCATGCCTCAGGATTCCCACTCCTCTTTTCTTGATGTACTGGAAAATATTAGGGTTCAACTAAACACCCTAATAATGGGCGACTTCAACTACCCCACCATTAACTGGGAAAACTACTCATGTACCAACTCCTTAATGCAACGCTTTCTGGAATTCATAAACTCCAATGCCCTGGATCAACTTATCTACACCCCCACCAGGGGCAACAATATCCTAGACCTAGTCATTACCAACATGAGTGACCGGTGTTCCACACCTGAAGTCAACTCCTCGTTGGTCCGATTCGACCATAAGCTAATCACCCTTGATATCCACATCCCGCCCTCACCCCCCATTAAGGAAACCACGGTAAAACATTTCTCCAAAGCCAACTTCATGCTTCTTAATACAGAAGTGGTGAACTTCATGACACCCATGCAGATGGACAATACAGTTACTACTGCTGAATCCTACACAAATGCACTCTATAAGCACTTACATGACTGCATGGATCGTGCTATCCCAAACAGAACCAAGATACTAACCTCCAAAAAAAGGAAGCCAATCTGGTGGTCTCCTGCCATAAACAAACTGTACAACAGAAGGAAAAAAATGTTGCAAAAGAGAGTAAAATCCCATGAGTGTAGGAGCTTCCTGGTCAGCCTCAGTAAAAGCTGAGATCCCTTATAAGATCCTCCAAAGCTAGCTACAAAAACAAAATTGCCACTGATTCTAAAGACAACCACAAAGCATTCTATAGCTATGTCAAGAATCTTGATGGCAGCACCCAGATCTGCTCTGAGTTACAGCACAAAGGCACGAAAATTACAGAGCCGGCTGATATTGCCAACATCCTGGCAGATAGGTTCAGTGCTAGCTTTACTCCCTCCCTCACCCCCTAAAGGGCCCATATCTATACAGGAAAAATGCAGAGTCCCTGTAATCACAACTATGCAAGTAAAAGATGCACTTTCTAAAGCCAAAAACACAGCATCCATGGGACTGCACAACATCCCAGGCTGCGTTTTACATGAACTTCGGAACAAACTGGCTCCCCACTTAAGCACCATGTTCAATAATAGCCTCGCATCAGGCTTTGTGCCCACTGAATGGTGCACAGCAACAGTTATCCCACTCCACAAAGGGGGAGCCACCACAGATCCCAGGAACTATTGCCCTATTAGCCTGACGAGCCTGGTCTGCAAGGCCATGGAACTTATCATCATGGAACTCATAAACAAAGACATTGGTAACCTCCAAACTCTGGATCCCACCCAGTTTGGGTTTGTGAAAAGCAGATCATGCCTCCTAAACCTGATTGACTTCTTTGAGGCAGTCACCAAAGGCGTAGATGATGGTAAGGTGGTTCACACAGCCTATCTTGACCTCGCCAAGGCTTTCAACACCATCCCCCATTCTGGAATTATAGCTAAACTCACTAAAGTAGGTATAAATCCCTACATCACAAGATGGGTTGCCAACTGGCTCACTGACAGAACCCACACTGTAAAAGTTGCAGACTTCAAATCTGACCTCAAAGCAGTGACAAGTGGAGTACCATAGGGTTCCGTCCTGGGGCCTCTCCTGTTTGGTATCTACTTCTCTGAAGTACAAGCTAACACAGAAGGCCTCTGGTTAATGAAGTTTGCAGATGACTGCAAACTAGGAGCCATAGTCAAGTCCCCAAATGATGTGGACATTCTACAGAAGGGCCTCGCTGAGACAGATGCCTGGTGTCAGAGCCATGGCCTCAAGCTCAGTGCCAAAAAGTGCAGTGTCATCCCCTTTGGTAAAAACTCTGTACCCATGAACTACCACATAGGCAGCAATCTACTTAACACCAAATGTGTGATAAGAGACCTTGGGACCCAGGTGGACAGTAGTCTCTCCTTTGATAGTCACATCCCCGCAGTAGTCAGGAAGTCCTTCTATGTGGCACACCTCATTATAAAAGGGTTCTCATTCAGGAAAAAAGATGTCATTGTTCCCCTCTACTTGACATTCATTAGACCCATTATAGAGTGCATTACCCCTTTTGGAATGTACCTCACAAGGCATCTGCTGCAGCTGGAAAGGCCACAGAAGTACCTCACAAATAGGATAACTGGCCTCAAACAAATGCCCTACACTGACTGCCAAAAAAATTCCGGCTTTACTCCATAGCATATCGCCTACTCCGAGGTGATCTCTGCTAACATATAAAGCTATGTCAAACCCAGAGCTTTTGGACAGGCTACACCTAAAGAAATCCCAATCCCTCCGAACTACACGCTCTAGGGACCTAAACCTTGTCACCACAATAAACAGGACATGCTGGAGGGATAGATTCCTGTCCCAGAGACTTCTCATACTCTGGAACAGGCTGCCCATCTATGTCA